>NC_057799.1:477582897-477631849 GCF_018294505.1 Triticum aestivum
CCGGGTCGAGCGATCCGGCGGTGCGCAGAAACTTCGTGGATGTCTGCGCTTTTGCTTTTTGTGTTAAGAGCCGTTTTCTTGCAACTCTCCCCCTTTGGGCTCCCCCCCCGCGAGTCTGACGGCCGAGGCTCCGGTCCGTGACAAGGGGTTCGGCCTTTGAGAGGAGCGTACAATAGTTAGGCTTTCGAAATGTTGAGCACGAGCAAAACACCCACTGGGCCGGCTGGCGGCAATCCGGCGGGTTCGGGTTGGCGAGCAACCGGTCGTGCCATAACTTAAAGCGGCGGGACCGGGTTGGGTGACCCGGCGGTTCTTGACTTAGTGTTCATGGCGCGCTGGTGCTTTTGGTCTCATGTGCTTGCCAGCCGACAGCCGAAGCCGGATCTCTGGCTTAGGGCGAAGCGAGAGGCCGTGGCGATCCGACGTGCTTAAGAGCCACTAAGAAAAACGACGGGTGGCCAAGCCGGCCAGCCCCCGAGCCCCCGGGTCGAGCGAGTCGGCTCGGTGGTCGTTGGGTTAAGAAGAAAGTAATGCACAAATGTAGGAGACACAAATGGCTTGGTCGCAAAAGGGCAGCCCCCGAAATTCGTTCGGGGATCCCATAGTTTTCAGATGATTCCAAAAGCCAGCGATACATACGTGCACATGGCTAACTGTAAAATGGGCGGAGGAGCTACGCATTCCATGATCGGGTTGTTTCTTCGCCGGCGGTGTCCCTCTTGCGCTTGTTTGACTTGCGGGCTCGATGAGGTAGTACGCGTTGCGGTCGCATAAGGCCTTGCTGACGATGAAGGGTCCCTCCCATGGGGAGGACAGCTTGTGTTGGCCGGTCTGCTCTTGGACGAGCCGGAGGACGAGGCCTCCCTCGCGGAAAGCTAGGGGCTTGATCTTCTTGTTGTGGTAATGCCTCAGGCCTTGCTGGTAGATGGCTGAGCGGCTGAGCGCTAGGAGACGTGCTTCTTCGAGCAGGTCGACGCCGTCTTCGCGGGCTTCCTTGGCTTTCGCTTCCATGTACATCATGACGCGTGGCGAGTCAAACTCGACGTCGGTTAGGATGACGGCTTGTGCTCCGTAAACGAGGAAGAACGGTCTGAACCCTGTCGACCTGTTTGGCGTTGTGCGGAGACTCCAGAGGATGGCCGGCAACTCATCAAGCCAACTGCCGGGTGAACGGATGAGCGGCTCGACGAGTCGCGGTTTGATGCCGGATAGGATGAGGCCGTTAGCCCGCTCGACCTGGCCATTGGACTGCGGATGTGCAACGGAAGACAGGTCGAGGCGGACGCCGGAGACGATGCAGTACTGCGCGAGTGCGCCCTTGGCGAAGTTGGTGCCGTTGTCCGTGATGATGTTGTTCGGCATGCCGTAGCGCACCGCGATGTCCTTGATGAATCAAACGGTCTTGAAGGTCCCCACCATGTCGAATCCCCAGACCGCGAAGGGCCAGGCGATCGGGATGGTCCGGAGTGCCGACACCGGCTGGTGGCTGTGCTTGCTGAAGCGCTGGCACCCCTCGCACTTGAGGAAGAGCGACTCTGCGTCTTCGAGGGCAGTGGGCTAGTAGAAACCATGGCGGAACGGCTTGGCCACTAGGGATCGTGAGGTGGCGTGGTGCCCGCACTCGCCCAGGTGTATGTCGAGGAGGATCTCAATGCCCTTGTCTTGCTCGACGCAGCGTTGAAATACGCCGGTGGGGCTGCGCTTGACGAGCTCGTTGTTGATGATGCTGTAGGCGGACGCTCGGCGCTGCACTTGCCGGGCTTCGGTCTCGTCCATGGGGAGGACCCCGTTCTCCAGGAACTCCGAGATGGGCAGGACCCAGGATGGTGTCGTGACCCCGGCGAAGACAGCCATTATGGTGGGTTCTGGGGTGGCAGCCCCCGAGCCGGGTTCAGCGGCCCCTGGGCCGGGTTGAGGTGTGGCCAGGTTGGCTGGAGCAGTCCCCGGGCCGAGTTGAGGTGCGGCCGGGTCGGCTGGAGGAGTCCCCGGGCTGGGTTGAGGCGCGGCCGGGTCGGCTGGAGCAGTCCCCGGGCCGGGTTGAGGCGCGGCCGGGTCGGCTGGGACGTGGATGGATTCAGAGTCCAGAGACAGCTTGATGGACGGCTTGTGCAGATGCTCGAGGGAGACGCCGGACGGAACGGACTTCCGGGACGAGGCGATTTTGGCGAGCATGTCGGCCGCCTCATTCTCTGCGCGTGGGACATGGAGGAACTCGCAGCCCGCAAAGAACCCGGATAGCTTTTGGACGAGGAAGCGGTAGCTTGCCATGTTGGACTCGTGGGCGTCCCACTCGCCGGAGCTCTGCTGCACCACCAGGTCCGAGTCGCCATAGCATAGGATGCGCCTGATGCCGAGTTCCTTGGCGAGCCGGAGGCCGTGCACAAGGGCTTCAAACTCGGCGATGTTGTTGGAGGCGGTGAAGTGGATCTGCAGTGCGTACTTGAGCCGGCCGCCCTTGGGGGAGGACAGCACGATGCTGGCTCCCAGGCCGAGTCGCATCTTCGAGCCGTCGAAGTGCATGCGCCAGTGTGTCGAGTCCGGTGGTGGCGACGAGTACTGGGTCTCGGTCCAGTCGACGAGGAAGTCGGCCAAAGCTTGGGATTTGATCGTAGTGCAGGGCTCGTAGAGGATGGTGTGGCCGGCTAGCTCAAGCGCCCACTTGGCAACCCGGCCAGAGGCATCCCAGCACCTGATGATTTCGCCGAGAGGGGTCGTTCTGACCACGGTGATGACATGCTCTTGGAAGTACTGCTTCAGTTTCTTGGTGGTGAAGTACACGCCGTAACACATCTTCTGGTAGTGCGGGTAGTTCTGCTTTGAGGCGGAGAGCACCTCGCTCATGTAGTAGACGGGGCGTTGGACGGCTTGGACCTTGTCCTTCTCTGGTTGCTCGACCACCATCACCGTGCTGATCGACCGCGAGGTCGCAGCGATATAGAGAAACAGCGGCTCCTTATCGGCCGGTGTGGCCAGGACTAGTGCGGTGGAGACCATGCGCTTGAGCTCCCGGAAGGCTTCGTCCGCCTGGTCGTTCCACTCGAACGGCGTCGTCTTCTTCATCAGCTGATATAGGGGCAAGGCCGTCTCCCCCAACCGGCTGAGAAACCGGCGGACCGAGGCCAAGTAGCCGGTGAACTTCTGGACATCGCGCAGCTGAGCCGGCTTGCGCATGCGCTTGATGGCCTTGATCTTCTCCGGGTTTGCCTCAATGCCGCGCTCCGAGACAAGGAAGCCAAGTAGCTTTCCGGCCGGGACGCCGAAAACGCACTTTTCTTGGTTGAGATTGACCTTGTACTCACGCGGGTTGGCGAAGGTCCCCTTCAGGTCGTCGAGGAGCATGAAGTGCTGCCTGGTCTTCACCACGATGTCGTCCATGTAGACGTGGATATTGCGGCCGAGTTACGGCAGCAAGCATTTCTGCATGCAGCGCTGGAAGGTGGCGCCAACGTTCTTTAAGCCGAACAACATGGTGGGCGTGATGAAGGATGTCTTCAGGGCGTCGGCCGGGTCCAGCTTGATCTGGTGATAGCCGGAGTAAGCATCCAGGAAGGACAGGAGCTCACACCAGGCAGTGGGGTGGATGACTTCGTCGATCCGCGGGAGGGCGAACGGGTCTTTGGGGCAGGCCTTGTTCAGGCTGGTGTAGTCGATACACATGCGCCGGGTCTTGTTCTTCTTCAGTACGAGGACTGGGTTGGCCAGCCACTCAGGGTGAAACACTTCCATGATGAAGCCGGCCGCCAAAAGCTTGGCGACCTCTTCACCGATGGTCCTTCTCTTCTCTTCGGAAAAGCGTCGTAGGGGTTGACGGACAGGCTTGGCGTCCTTGCGGACGTGGAGTTTGTGCTTGGTGTACTTCCTCGGGATACCCGGCATGTCCTTTGGGGTCCATGCGAAAATATCCCGATTCTCACGGAGGAAGTCGACGAGCTCGCCTTCCTATTTGTTGTCGAGGCGGGTGCCCACAACAACGTACCTGCTGCAGCTGGGGTCTTCCGGGTGCAGCTTCGCCTTCTTGGTTTCCTTGGAGGGCTTGAACGCGGCCTCATCGGCCGGCTCCTCAGCCGGGACCTGCGTGGCCGATGCCTCTTGGGCCAAGGCGACGATCCGGTCGAGTTGGCACCGCTCCTCGGCAACACCAGCGACTCGGGTAGCTTGGCGCCGTCTCGGGCGCAGTCCAGGGACTTGCGGTAGTCGCCGGTGAAGGTGATGAGGCCCTTCGGACCGGGCAGCTTCATCTTCAGGTAGGCGTAGTGGGGGACCGCCATGAACTTGGCGAGCGCGGGTCGGCCCAGCAGTGCGTGGTACGTGTTGGGTAGGTCCACCACCTTGAACCAGATTGGCTCGCGTCAGAAGTGGCTGCTGTCGCCGAACAGGACGTCGAGCCAGATCTGGCCGATCAGAGAACAGGAGAGGCTGGGAACGATCCGTGGAAGATCGCCCGGGTCTGCTCCAGGTCTTTGCCCTCGAGGCCGAGCTTGGTCAGGGTGTCGCGGTAGAGGATGTTGATGCTGCTGTCGCCGTCGGTGAGCACCCGGGAGAACTTGCACGTGCGCCGAGGTGCGATGATGGTGGGGTCGAGGACGAGGGCGTAACCACCCGTGTTTGGCATGACGGCCTGGTGGTCCTCCTGGGTCCAGGTGACCGGGCGCTCCGACTAGTGCATGTATTTCGTCTTGGCCGGGATGACGGTGTTTACCTCCTGCTGAAGGAGGCGTTCGCTGCCTTTGTCATCGCCGAGGCTGGTGAAGACGACATAGGTCGCGTTCTGGGCCGGGTAGGGGTCATCGCGCATTGCACCGCCGGCCGGAGGCGGTGGAGTAGGCGGAGGTGGCTCCTCCGCTCCCGGAGCCGGGACCGGAGGCGGCGGGATGTCGCCCCTCGCAATGCGCTTGGTGATGGCGCACTGCCGGAGCGTGTGTGTCGACAGCCTCGCGCCGCTGTGGTGCTTGCAGGGAGCGTCGAGCATCTCCTCGAAGCTCATGGCAGGCTGCCATGTCATTTTGCCGGTGTTCCGGCGCTTGGCGACGGGGTCGGCCGCGGGCGCCTGCTCGGCGGCCGCGACGATCTGGTTGTCATAGCACTGGGCCGGTTGATCGGCCTTGCGCTTGTCGTTCTGCTGGTTGTGCTGCTGCCGGCTTCCTTCGCCGGCCGGTTTCGGAGGGGGAACCGGCTTTGCTTTGCCAGCTTCATCCAGTGCCACCTGGATCTTCATGGCGGGGTCGGCATTGGCGTACTTGTCCGCCGTCACCATGAGCGCGGCCATGGTGGCCGGCTCGGAGCACAAGAGCTTGTGCTTGAGGAGGGTGCCGTCTCGGCACCCGTTGATGAAGTACTGGATCGCCTGGACTTCGTGGACGCCCTCGCAGCTGTTCCGGAGCTTGGTCCAGCGTGCGAGGTACTCGCAGCCGGTTTCCGCCGGCCCCTGCATGCACATGGTGAGCTGGCTGGGGCGGCCCGGTCGCTTGTAGGTGCCGGCGAAGTTGCGCACGAAGGCTTGCTCGAACTCGACCCACGTGTTGATGCTGCCAGCTGGCAGACTGTTCAACCAGGTGCGGGCCGTCCCCTGGAGCATGAGGGGCGCGTAGCGCACCCCGAGGTGGTGGTTACCGCCGGCGATGCAGATGGCGGTGGTGTAGTCGGTGAGCCAGTCCTATGGCTTCACGGTGCCATTGTACTTGGGGGTGTCGCGGGGGAGCATGAACCCTTTGGTGAAGGGCTCACCTCGGATGCGTGGCCCGAAGCACGCCGGTCCGACGGGGCCGGTCTCTTCTAGCTCCTGGGAGAGGGCGAGTCGGTCGAGGCGGTGACGGGCGTCGGTGTCGTCGAGGGCGCGCGGGCCCAGTCAGTTGGTGACCGCGCCACGGGGGGCCGGGTCGCCTCCAGTCGGACGTCGGCTCGGTTGGAACTGAGGGTTGAGGCGGCATCGGACCTCCGAGGCCGGCTCGTCGCCCAGGACGCCAGCGGTCGTTGGAGCGGGATTGCGCCGAGTCCGGGCGCGACCGGAGTGCGCCTCGCCGAGTGGCGAGGACGCCGTGTGTTGGTTGTCGCCGGGTCCAGCGACGCGGACGGAGCCGGATCCGGCCAGTCTAGTGAGCTCGTTGAGGCGGTCCTGCTGCGCGTTGGCCGCGGTGAGGAGCTCGTTCACCCTCTTGAGGCGGTCCTACAGTTCTTCGCCCACGAGCTGGTCTAGGCCGACCGCGGCCGCCTGCGCTGCGTGCATTTTCTTCACGGGGGTCTTGTAGACGGGAGGGAGAGCGCCAAAAGCGCGCCCGATCGCGTCGCCCCGGGCCGGCACATCGGCGACCCGGCTCGGCTCGGGGGCGTCCGGCGTGAAGCCGTAGGCGGTGTTGCGCTCCAGCTGAGCGAAGTCGAGGCGGCGCTGCGTGGCGGCGAGCGTCTCGGTGACGTCCAGCAAGCGCTGGCTGTCCTCGTTGAGACGAGTCTGTGCTTCGGTGATGTTGGAGGCGTCCATGTCGATACCGATGGGAACGCGGAGGCTTTGCATAGTGGTGCGCAGCGGGTTGGGCGAACCGGCCGTGTCCGCTGCGGCCTTGGCGTCGGCGGCCTTCCTTGCCGTGCTCGACGAGGAGGAGGCGCCGGTGTCGGTGACGAAAACCTCAACGCAGAGGTCCATCGCTCCGGCGGGAGCGCCATCGTTGATGGAGAGCGGCGAGTCAGAAAAGCGAAGTACCTCGCTGGGGTACTCGTCGGCTGTAGGCGCATCAGAGATGCGCAGCGTGGCGACGGAGGCGGCGAGTGTGTCGATTACGTCGTCCGCCAGCGTGATGGGCTTGTCAGAGTCGGAGAGGAGCCCCGTCTGAAGCATGCTCTCGTCCAGGACCTCGAGCTGCCCCACGGTGGGCGCCAACTATCATGGTGAGCGCACGGCAGATGCCAAGGGATGGCTAAAGATAGGATGAGGCTCGAGGGCACTGGTGGGCTCCAGAGGCGAGGTCGGCATGAGCGAGCGCGGGACGCAAGACATACCCAGGTTCGGGGCTCTCTGGAGAGATCACACCCCTAGTCCTGCCAAGTGTAGTTGATATGTATCAGTACAGAGTTGCTCCTGGAGCTGTAAGGAGGAAGAAGGAAGGCAGGCCAAGGCTTAGGCTGCTCCTTCTCCTCGGATGTTGCTTGCTAGGTGTGTGAGTGGGTGGATGGGTGACTGTATCGCATTGCCCGTATGCATGAGGGCTCCTGGGGGATTTTATAGGTCAACCCCCCAGGGATACAATGGTAATGTTACAAGGCTGTAGGGCCTGGTTGTCAGTGTCCAGGGAACTCGGTGCCGGGACCCGCCGGGTACCAGGCCTCGTAGGGTTCCCCGGGCACGGGCCCCATGCGCCTAGGGACGCTGCATGCTGTCTTGTCGATCGTCAGGGCATGGCCGAGTCGAGTCGGCTACGGTGGCGCTCCATCAGGTCACCGCTTGCTGGCGTCATGGGTGAGGATGATTGCACTGTTGCCACGCCAGCCCTGGTCAGCGAGTAGGTGGGGGCCCTGTTGCCTCGTCCGGCTGACCAAAGGCATGGGCGGGGCACTATGGCTTTGGTCATCAGTTGGTGGAGAATCGTCCCATCGTACGGCTAGGATGGGACGGCCGCTGACCCTCGGCCGGGTTGGAGAACACGCCAAGGGTGTAGCTGGCTTGTTGGGGAAGTCTTGAGCTTGGTTGTTGGGGCTGAGTTGCGGAGTCTGGCCGGGTTGGAGAGCTTGGCCGGTCGAGGGATTCGGCCGGGTCGGGCGACCCGGTCAAGTGCGGGCCAGATTGAGGGGCGATGCTGGCCCCGTTGTTTTTGAAAAGGATCCGGGTTCCGATGCCTGCCTGGGGTTCATCCCCCAGACACAGTCCGACTTCGAGTTCTTGAGGTTCGTGATCTCGTTCACCATGCGGGCCACCTCCGTGGCCGGCATCTCCCGGGTGGACAGCCGGCACGGGTCCTGATGCCCACTCATCTGGCTGATCATGTGAGGCCGGACTTGGAGGGGGGAACCCGTGAAAGCACAAGTGCTCCCTGGGTGGTTTTGGTAATTAATGTCAACATATCTCTTGTTGTACTAATGTTTTCATCTAGTATATTTCAAACAAGTTCAACAAATGGAGTGGCATGGACAAGAGGATGTGGAACCCCTTAAAGATGTTAAGGACAAAGGATTGGCTCAAGCTCAAAGCTCAAGACTCTACATTTTCATTTTAGTGATCCAAAATCACATTGAGTCCATAGGAAAGCCAATACTATTAAAAGGGGATGAGGTGTTGCTTAATGGCTTGCTTGCTCAAAGTGCTTAGTGATATGCTCCAAAACCCTCAACCACTTTCTCACATCCACATATGTCCCAAACCAAAAGTCAAACTCGGCCCTACCGAAACTTTCTATTTGGCGCCACCGATTTCTGTTGACATAGCCACTCCCAAACCCTAGTCAATTCGGTCTCACCGATGGGATCTCAGTCTCACCGAGATGGGCTTGCAAACTCTCTGTTGCCTATTGCAATAATTTCAGTCCCACCGAAATATGCAATCGGTCTCACCGAGTTTGCTTGGCCAACTCTCTGTTTCACTTATTACCCAAATCGGTCCCACCGAGTTTGTGTAATCGCTCAAACCGAGATGAGGCTTTACCCTAACCCTAGCACATTGGTCCTACCGAGTTGATCATGTCGGTCCGACCGAAATGCCTAACGGTCACATTATGAACTAAATCGGTCTGACCGAGTTTTCTGATTCGGTCCTACCGAGTTTGGTAAATTGTGTGTAAAGGTTAGATTTTGTGTGGAGGCTATATATACCCCTCCACCCACTCTTCATTCGTGGAGAGAGCCATCAGAACATGCCTACACTTCCAACATACATTTTTTGAGAGAGAACCACCTACACTTGTGTTGAGGTCAAGATATTCCATTCCAACCACATAAATCTTGATCTCTAGCCTTCCCCAAGTTGCTTTCCACTCAAATCATCTTTCCACCAAATTCAATCCTATGAGAGAGAGTTGAGTGTTGGGGAGACTATCATTTGAATCACAAGAGCAAGGAGTTCATCATCAACACACCGTCTATTACCTTTTGGAGAGTGGTGTCTCCTAGATTGGTTAGGTGTCACTTGGGAGCCTCCGTCAAGATTGTGGAGTTGAACCAAGGAGTTTGTACAGGCAAGGAGATCGCGTACTTCGTGAAGATCTACCCTAGTGAGGCAAGTCCT
This sequence comes from Triticum aestivum, assembly GCF_018294505.1. Taxonomy (NCBI): domain Eukaryota; kingdom Viridiplantae; phylum Streptophyta; class Magnoliopsida; order Poales; family Poaceae; genus Triticum; species Triticum aestivum. The sequence goes on from NC_057799.1 coordinate 477,592,103, forward strand.
TCGTGGGCGATGGCCATGGTGGAATAGACAAGGTTGCTTCTTCGTGGATCCTTCGTGGATGGAGCCCTCCGTGGACTCGCGCAACCGTTACCCTTCATGGGTTGAAGTCTCCATCAACATGGATGTACGATAGCACCACCTATCGGAACCACGCCAAAAATCTCCGTGTCTCCAATTACGTTTGCACACTCCAATCCCATCCCTTTACATTCTTGCAAATTGCATGCTTTACTTTCCGCTGCTCATATAATCTTATCATGCTTGCTTGATATGTATTGTGAATTGTGAAACATGTGCTAAACTCCACTTCAACTTGAAGAAATTAAAAACTACCACTTTTCTTGCTAAGAGTCTATTCACCCCCCTCTAGACACCTCTTCTCGATCCTTTCAATTGGTATCAGAGCATTGGTCTCCATTGCTTTGGTTTAAACACCTTTGGAGGATGATGGATGAATCTACGTTGGGGAGTCTTAGCCATAGAGTGCCTATACTTGATGGAGAGTACTTTCATGAATGGAAAAATGAGATGCTTGAGATTTTCAATGAATATCATTTAACCAAGTACATTACAACTCCTTGTGCTCGCCTTGTTGACCCTTTGCATCCCACTACCGATGAGGATCGTGACATGATTCGCAATCTTAGAACTTTCAATCTTATTGTTAGAGGATTGCTCAAAAATTTGATTGCTAGCTTACCTGCTCTAGATTGTGCTTACACCATATGAAGATTTCTTGAGGAAAGATTTCCAAATTATTCCTTGCAAAATTTAGATGAGATTCTTCATAAGTCTATTACCTTGAATAGGATGAGTACTAGTGATCCTAAGTTTGATGATTGCCTGTTTGAGCTTCGTGATCTCATGCGTGCCAAAGGAGATGTTGGAATCATTAGCAATATCATCTCCGAAGCCATTAGATTTCATAAAGATGACTATTGTGATGATCATTTATCTAATGAATCACTCTCTCTAGGAATTGATCCATCTCATGACGATGTTGAACATGGATACTATGACGAGGACGATGCGATGAGACACTTTGGTCTTATGGCTAATCTTCGTGGCTACATGGCTGGAGGAAAGGAATGGGTCCTTGATAGTGGATGTACTGATCATATGACCGGAGACAAAGACATGTTTCGTGAGCTTGCTGAAAATGACAGCCCTCGGAAGTACGTCACTTTTGGTGATAACTCAAAGGGTAAGGTGGTTGGCCTTGGTAAGGTGGCCATCTCACATGATAGCTCCATACAAAATGTCATGCTCGTTGAATCGCTTGGGTATAATTTACTTTCAGTATCTAGACTTGCTGATTTCGGTTTCAATATCCTATTCACTTAAGTAGATTGCCAAGTGTTTCATAGAGATAATCATAAAATGGTCTTTACCGGTATTCGTATAGGTGATCTTTAGATTGTTGACTTCACTAAAAAGGCTCAACCTAGAACTTGCTTAATTGCTAAATCTTCAAAAGGCTGGTTGCGGCATAGAAGGTTAGGTCATGTGGGCATGCGAAATCTTGATAAGCTTATTAAAGGTGATCATATCCTTGGAGTAAAAGATGTTATATTTGACAAGGATAGACTTTGTAGTGCTTGTCAAGCAGGAAAACAACTTGGAGGAAGTCACCCCGTGAAGAACATTATGACCACGAGAAGACCGCTCGAGCTACTTCACGAGTCAAGGGAATGATCCCCTGGCCCCGGATTTCCAGGATCTCTTTGCTCCCAATGCCTACAAGAGTCTCGGTGGTAACTCATTTGGTCTAGACATAGTTGATGATTTTTCAAGATTTACGTGGGTGTTCTTTCTTGATGATAAATCGCAGGTCCAAAAGATCTTCAAGAGCTTCGCTAGGAAGGCCCAAAATCAATTTGAAGTGAAGATCAAGAAGGTTCGCAGCGACAACAGAATGGAGTTCAAGAACGCAAATGTGGATACCTTTCTTGACGAAGAAGGGATTTCACACGAGTTCTCGGCTACGTACACACCTCAAAAAAATGGAGTTGTTGAGAGGAAGAACCGGACTCTTATTGAGATGGCAAGAACGATTCTTGATGAGTACAAGACTCCCAAACACTTTTGGGCGGAAGCGGTTGAGAGAGCTTGTCATGCAACAAATCGCTTGTATCTTCACAAGCTACTCGGCAAGACGGCATACGAGCTTCTCACCGGTAACAAACCCCAAGTTGGATACTTTCGAGTATTCGGCTCAAAGTGTTACATTCTTGATAAGCATCGTCGTTCCAAATTTTTGCTCCTAAATCTCATGAGGGTTTCCTACTTGGTTATGGCTCAAATTCTCACACTTACCGTGTCTACAACAATTTCACCCGAAAGGTTGAAGAGACGGTAGATGTGAAGTTTGATGAATCTAACGGCTCGCAAGTAGAGCAATTGCCAATTGATGTAGGAGATAAAGATCCTTCGGAAGCAATCCAAGACTTGTCTATTGGCAAGATTCGTCCAACGGAGGTGAAGGAGAGTACATCGTCCGTCCAAGTGGAAGCTTCTACCTCACAACAAGGTGAACCAAGAGTTGATACGGAAGCATCCACAAGTGGGACGCATCAAGATGAAGAAAACGAGGAAGTACACCAAGATGAACCTCATCAACCTCCTTCTCCACCAAGACAAGAGAACGGCAATGCCAATAATGAAGAAGGCCAAGAGGATGAAGAAGATGTTCCACCCCGAACCAAGCAAAAGCTCTCATGAGTTCGAGCAAGAGTCGCCAGAGACCATCCCGTCGAACAAATCTACAATGATATCCAAACCGGGAGAATCACTCGCTCTAAAACTCGTTTGGCTAACTTTTGTGAACATTATTCATTCATCTCTAGCATTGAACCTATGAAGGTTGAAGAAGCATTGGAAGATCCGGATTGGATAAATGCCATGCACGAAGAGCTACACAACTTTGAGAGAAATCAAGTGTGGACATTGGTCGAGAAGCCTGACTGTAAGTGCATCTAGTGCCACCCCTAGTTGGTTTTGGAGTATTGACGACAAACCTTGTTGAGGGACTAATGTGTTTGTGAGAATTGCAGGATAACACAGGTAGTAGTCCCTCATTAATTCGGTTTACCTACCGGAGATGACCCCTAAAAATGTATGAAGACATTGAAGACAATGGTGGTATGTGAAGATATTCACATTGAAGACTATGACTAGAGAAGACATTGCGTGAAGACTATGGGGCGCGAAGACTTAGTTGCTTCGTTGTTTCCTTTTCTTCTTTGTTGAGTCATAGGAACCACCGCACTGTTAAGTGGGGTCTCAGTGAACAAAGTCAGAGTGACTGAAGTGATGCTCAACCAAATCCTATGTCTTCGAGCGAAGACAATGAGAGCGAATCTTATCCAGAGCTGGATGAGTCAAGCTGCCGCGTGTGTTTGAAATCTCACCGTTGGAACACGTGTCAGTTCCTTAGTGACCCAGGGTCATTTCAGACAAATCAGGTCGGGTTGCCTAGTGGCTATAAATAGCCCACCCCCTACACCATAAATTGGTGGCTGCTCAGAATTAGTGCACGGATTTTGTCGTTTGAGAGCAACCCACCTCCGAAGCTTTTGAGAGAGAGAAATCCTTACGAGGACAAAGCCCAAACACCCAGAGCCAAAGAGTGTTAGGCATCACTGAAGTCTTTCTGTCTGCGTGACCTGAAGACTTGTTACACTTGAGGACCGTGAATCCTCCAGCCGGTTAGGCGTCGCGTTCTGAGCATCCAAGAGTCATTGTGGATCGCCGGTGAACGAGTCTGTGAAGGTTTGGAAGTCTACCTTGAAGACTTACTAGAGTGATTGGGCGAGGACTGGGTGTCCTTAGCTCAAGGGGAATAAGGTGAAGACACGGTCTTCTGAGTTAAATCTCAGCCTCCCTAACCAGACATACAGTTGTCACAGCAACTGGAACTAGTCCAACAAATCCTTGTCCTCACCAAGTGACTGGTTCTATCCTCTCCCTCTCTTTACTTACAGTTTGTCTTCGTGAAGTCATTGCCTGTTTGCTCTACCTGTTTGACTTCACTGAGTGACTACTATTATTGTTTGGCTTCATACTATCTTCCATCCCGATCTTTACTACCCAGGTGCTATTAGTCTTCGTGCTTTCACTTCATTGTATACTTGACTATGGCTTGCTTAGTGTAGTCTACCTTCCGCTGCATATCAATAGGTTCATTTCTATTGTTTGTCTTTGAAACTCTTATGTTTTGAAGACTAATCAAAGGAAAGAGGGTGTTGGGTTCGAGAGGAAAATGAATGTTGATGGCTCCTACTGGAAGCCTGAGCAGTACCCCAAAACCATATGGGTTGCTGCAAAGGGACCTTCAGTGGATCCATCCACCTTATCTGGCTTCACTTGTGCTAACCCTATTATCATTGATGAATCCTTTGATGCAAACTATAAACTGTTTAAGAATCAGAATGGTGAATTGTTTGCTAGGTATATTGGTACTAACTGCAGGAATGGGCCACCTATGAAGAAGATCTGGGTTCCCAAAAGTTGTCTTGAGAATCTTCCTGTGAATGTCATCATGACATCGCCTGGGAAGAAGACAAATCCCAAACCAAAGGCTTCATATGGTCCAAAGGCTTCATACAGATACAGGACTCACCTGAGTCACCCTAACGCCAATGTTTTGCAGGGAAATCATACTCAAACTTATGAATATGAGCGTGTATCATCAAACCGCTATGTTCATAAGACTAAGAACTATTTTTCTTATTCATATGAGTACTATTCACCTCCTGCAAGGCTATTTGCTAGGGCTTCAAAGCCAAAGTTCTCAGATGCTGCACTTAGACTCACTGCTTCTAAGCCACCCCTGAAGATGTGGGTGGTTAAGAAGAATTAACTTTCTTTTGCAGGGAAAGGTCTCCAGCCGGAAATCAAAGGCGTCTGATGCTAATGCTGGGGACCTAAAACATCTTGTAGGGTGCAAGATCAAATGCCCAAATGGTCTCACTATGTATTTTTTTTCCTGAATCGCTTGCCAATCATCCTATCAGTCCTAATCTTGATCTGACCTTTGATAATCCTCTTGTGCGTCAAATGTTTATGCTTCACAATACTCTTGGTGAAGCCTATCCCCCTAACTGTACTGGTGGGTATGACACCTCATGCTTCAGAATGGATTGTGGACAGCGGGTGCACTAATCATATGACTGGTGATCGAAGTCTTCTCATGGACTCAACCTTACGTCCATCTGACAAGAGTCACATCACATTTGCTGACACTGGTAAAAGCAAGGTATTGGGTCTAGGTAGAGTTGCAATCTCAAAGGATCAGCACATGGATAAAGTGATGCTTGTTGAATCCCTTGGTTTCAACTTAATGTCTGTCTCAATGCTTTGTGACTTGAACATGATTGTGATATTTGGAAAATATCGTTGCCTTGTACTAATGGAATCTGACAAGTCTCTAGTCTTTGAAGGGTATCGGAAAGATGATCTGTACATGGTAGATTTCTCAGCAGGACCACAGCTTGCCGTATGTCTTCTAGCAAAAGCTTCAGAGTGCTGGCTCTGGCATCGAAGGCTAGGGCATGCCGGCATGAGGAACTTGCACACTCTCACAAAGAAGAAGCACGTCATAGGCATCGAGGGTGTCAAAGTTAAAGAAAGATCATCTGTGTGGTGCCTGCGAAGCTGGAAAGATGACAAGGGCCAAGCATCCCTCGAAGACAATCATGACGACATCTCAACCCTTCGAGCTGCTACACATGGACTTATTTGGCCCTACTCACTACTCTACTCTCACTACTACTGCTTGTCTCTATGGCTTCGTCATTGTTGATGATTATTCAAGATACGTGGGTGCATATAATTCTCTACAAGACTGAAGTGCGGGATGTCTTCAGACGCTTCGCCAACCGTGTCATGAACAAATATGGCCTCAAGATCAAGCATATCAAAAGTGACAACGGCACAGAATTCAAGAACACTGGCCTCGACCTTTACCTGGATACATTGGGCATCACTCATGAGTTCTCAGCTCCATACACACCTCAGCAGAATGGCATCATGGAGCGAAAGAACAGAACGCTCATTGAGATGGCACGGACAATGCTCGATGAATACAAGACTCCAAGAAAGTTCTGGCCTGAAGCTATTGATACTGCATGCCATGTCATCAACCGTGTTTATCTTCACAAGCTTCTGAAGAAGACATCCTATGAACTCCTCACTGGTAAGAAGCCAAATGTCAGTTACTTCAGAGTATTTGGTGCTGGATCAAGGATCCACATCACACTTCAAAATTTGCACCAAAAGCACATGAAGGTTTTATGCTTGGTTATGGAAAGGATTCGCACTCCTACAGAGTCTTCAACCTCTTTCACTATAAAGTGGTTGAAACTGTGGATGTGTGGTTCGATGAGACTAACGGCTCGCAAAGAGAGCACCTGCCAAATGTGCTAGATGAAGTTCCACCTAGTGAATCCATCAAGCTAATGGGAACTTGAGAAATCATACCATCTGAAGCATAGCCTGAAGAGGAACTTATCATTTCTGCACCTAATTAACCTGAAGACAATACTCAGCCCGAAGACAATCCTTCTAACGATGACAGTGATTAGTAAGAGCAAAATCTTCGTCCAGTTCATCCTCGTGTTGCAAATGAAGTACAGATTGAGAAGATAATTGATAGCATCAATGCACCTGGTCCACTCACTCGTTCTAGAGCAACACAGCTAGCAAATTTCTGTGGGCACTTTGCATTTGTCTCAATATCTGAACCCAAGAAAGTTATTGAAGCCTTCATGGAACCTGAATGGATTCAAGCTATACAAGAAGAGCTTCAACAGTTCAAGCTGAACAATGTCTGGGAACTTGTCAAGCGTCCTGACCCCCGCAAGCACAACATAATAGGCACAAAATGGATATATCGCAACAAGCAAGATGAGCATGGTCAAGTTGTCAGAAACAAGGCTCGTCTCGTTGCTCAAGGATACACTCAAGTTGAAGGGATTGACTTTGATGAAACATTTGCTCCTGTGGTCAGGCTTGAAGCTATTCGCATATTGCTAGCCTATGCAAATCATCACAACATCCTGCTGTATCAAATGGATGTAAAGAGTGCATTTCTCAATGGCAAGATTGAAGAAGTGTATGTTGCACAACCTCCAGGCTTTGAAGATCCAAAACATCCCGATATGGTGTACAAGCTAAACAAGGCACTGTATGGCCTCAAACAAGCCCCTCGCGCTTGGTATGACACACTCGAACACTTCCTGAAGAGCAAAGGCTTCAAACCTGGTTCCCTAGATCCTACACTCTTCACGAAGACATATGATGGTGAAATGTTTATGTGCCAAATATATGTGGATGACATTATCTTCGGCTGCACCAACCAGAAATACAGTGATGAGTTTGGACACATGATGCAAGAGCAATATCAGATGTCCATGATGGGTGAGCTGAAGTTCTTCCTTGGTCTTCATATTCGTCAACAAAGCAATGGCATCTTCATATCTCAAGAGAAATATCTCAAAGATTGCCTGAAGAAGTTTGGAATGCAAGACTGCAAAGGTTATACGACGCCAATGCCAACCAAGAGTCATCTGGGTCCTGACCCCAATCTTAAAGATTTCGATCAAAAGGTATACCGCTCCATGATTGGTTCTTTACTTTATTTATGTGCATCTAGGCCAGATATCATGCTTAGTGTTTGCATGTGTGCTCGATTCCAAGCGGCACCAAAGGAATCGCATCACTTAGCTGTGAAGCGAATTCTTCGATATTTGGCTTACACCCCACTATTAGGATTATGGTATCCAAAGGGCTCAGAGTTTGATCTAGTTGGATTCTCGGATGCTGATTATGCTGGTGACAAGGTGGATCGCAAGTCTACATCAGGCACATGTCACTTTCTGGGACGATCACTTGTCTGTTGGTCTTCAAAGAAGCAGAACTGTGTATCACTCTCCACTGCTGAATCTGAATACATTGCTGTTGGATCTTGCTGCGCTTAGCTTCTATGGATGAAGCGAACACTCAAGGACTATGGCATCCATCTGAAACAAGTACCACTCTACTGCGACAAAGAAAGCGCCATCAAGATTGCCAACAACCCAGTTTAGCACTCGAAGACAAAGCACATTGAAATTCGTCATCACTTTCTCAGAGATCATGTCATGAAGGAAGATATTGATATCATACACGTCAACACTGAAGAGCAATTGGCAGATATCTTCACAAATCCCTTGGATGAGAAAAGATTTTGCAAGTTGCGGTGTGAGCTAAATATCTTGGAATCCTCGAATGTCCTGTGATCTGGCACACATCCTAACACTTATGCATGTTGATGACTTAGATGTGCAACACATGAAGTAATGTATGTCCTCAATCAATGAAGACTTACACTCTGAGTGTGAATACATTAATGCGGAATTTGACTTCGGAGCGCCACAATAATTGTGCGCCGTGTCTGGGTCTAATACTTCCTATACGGTGGGTAACGCCACCACCAAATTCTTCTTTTGAAGTGTTTTTCTCATGGCATTACATTTGCTAAGTCTTCGCATTTAGTTTGTCTTCAATATTAACATGACTTCATGTTTATCTTCACAATGTTGATTTGGTCTTATTCTGATATATATATATATATATATATATATATATATATATATATATATATATTAGTGTTCTGTCCTCTACAGCATTCACTTATAGCTATGTCTTATCGTTTGAATCTTTTGAACTAAGTGAATGTGATCGGAACCTAACCTCTCTATGCTTCTACCTCAAATCTATCTATCCAAATCATATGCATTCTATTGAAACCGTCGAATGTCTTCTCTGCGTCCTTGTCAGCAGAAGATACAAAGACAAACATTAAATCTATTTTAAATGCTCTATCCTTATTGCCTGAAATCCAGAGAAGCCAGAACGACCACCCGACAGTCCAGGCGTGCGTGGGAACATGGAACAACTCCCAATGTGTTGCATGTTCGCCACGTGTCCCTCAGCTGTGAACCGCCAGGGGCACCTGCGTAATTGCGCTGTGCCGTCCCTCTCCCTATAAATGCACATCCCATCGCGGTCAAAAATCCTTCTTCCACCTCTCCACCTCGACAAACCCTAACGCCACCGCTAGCTCTCGACGACGTCGACGACGAAGCGCTTAGCTGCCGCAACCTCTCTGGCGCCGTCTTCATGTCGGCCGCGGACATCGTCCTCTCAGCCGCCACCGTAGGTGTCCTCCGTCGCCAAGTTAGGGCACAGAAGATCAAATTGCTCGGCCTCATCTTCTACTCCGTCTAGCAGTTCATCGTGTGGTAAATTAAAACTCTCTTTTTACTGTCTTTTTGATCTGATAGATTCAATCTTCCTACAAAAAATGGTTTCTGCCTCCACAAATTTGGATCTATCCTATTTTGCATCTCATATAATGCCTAGTATATTCACTTATGCTTCACACATAGTTAGATTCCTCACTTGTACCTATTCTAGGATTCGTACAAATCTGGAAGCAACTCTCAACATATAAGTGAATGTCTTCACGCTATGAGGTCAATGCCTTCAAAACTCATTTATCTTCAAAATCTTCTGAGAATGCATATGACCTCTTCCCCTTCCCTCGCATCTCTAATGCTGTCATAGGTACATGTCCGTGGGAGAATCCGTTGGTTCTCATAGTCTGCATTCATTTGTAGAATTCTTATAGCATCATATCAACTCTCCCGAAGCCAGTTCCTGTCTGACCAGCAGACGGAAGCCTTTGACAGTGTTGAAGCCATTCATTCTGAACTACATGGCCACAGATAAGTCAACAAGGAAGGGAGGCAGACAACGCCGTGGGGGAACATCAAGAGATTTGCCACCTGATCTCTATGAGCTATACAAGACAGATCCAGAGGAGGATTACAATCAGCGCAAAACTCGAATCCAATGGATTCGAAGATATTGGTACAAGTACAGGTTCGTGACCCAGGAATATGCTGAAAAGAATGCCATCAAGCGACCCTGGGGAGACATCTTGTACAAAAATCTTCCACCCAGGTCCAGAGCTGAAGCCATTGATCAAGGCTTCTACCCTTGCATGGTCCGTGGACCACAGCCTACTGATGCCGACCCATCTTCGTTGTTGTGGTGTCGTGACGACAATCTGTTCAAGCGCAACTTTTAGTTTGCCAAGAACTCGGCCAAAGAGAACAAGAAGTCGCGGGGATTAGACTTCAACCCAGGTCGCCCTGCTCCTCATGCTGATGGCACACGCGAAGCTGAACCCAATCATGTTGGACCCTTCTACAATCTAGAAGGTCTCATCACTCACATTATGGTTCAAGGGACTGCCGTGGATCACTCCGCAGATGACACTGATTCTAACGAAGCGCCTGCACCACCGAAGCCTAAGTAGCTGAAGAAACCCAAGGCTTTGAAGCCTTCCACTGCACCAAAAGCTTCGCGAGCGAAGCCTCTGCCTACTGCTCCTCCTACACCAAGTGTGCAGTCTGAAGATCTCTCACGCATCTCCAAGTCTGAGAAGAAGAAGAAAAAGCCCATGCACACCACTGGTCAAGCACTGACCCCTGCTGCTGTTCTAAGATATGAGAACGACGCCATTGATCTGTCGAGTGACGACGATCTTGCTGATGATGCTCTTGAACTGCTGATAAAGAGCAAGCAAGAGGCAGAAATCTTCAATGATTTGCCTCTCTTTGACGTGGATGTGTTGAACAATTTCATTGATGAGTGGTTTGACACCCCCAATCTCAGCTTTGATGATCTACAACTCCCCATTGGCCTCAGCGTCTCCTTCCATGGAGCCATTGCTCCTGAGCTGGCTCTAGCTCAGAAAATTGTTGAACTGAAGCACAAGATCCACTATGAAAAGGCTCAGTTCAAGAAGCATATGGCCAAGCTCAGTGTGACAGACGTCCAAAACTTCAAGACAATGCTGCATGAGCTCAAGGAGGCGTTTCACAAGAAACGTGACAAAGCCAAAGGTTCTCAAGAGAAAATGAAGCATCTGGCTGCAAAGTGTGTTCAAGCTTACAATGAAGCTGAGAAGCGCAAGGCACTTGGGTGTCCTGGCATCGACCCCAAGATGGATGCCAAGCAGAAGAAGCCTGCGGTGGACCAAGCTGATACATCCAGGCGGGAAGAACCTCGCATTGTCTTCCCCGCTAGTATGACAGGCGTGAAGCCTAAGGTCCCCACAGTGGCTTCAGATCTTCAAAAAACAAGGGCAGCTGAAGCCAAAGCTAGAAAGCGCAAGACCAAGAACACCACTGACAATGCTTCACCTACCAAGAAGCGTAAAACCAAGAAGAAAGATCGGGTTGCTCCCACAGAGCCCCTTGTCGTCGAGCCAATTTCTATTGCTCGTCCTGCATCTGCACAACAAGAGCGTCGTTTGATAGTTCATGAGCCTGCTTCCCCAGAGGCTCCTGAAGCTGAAGACATTCCAGCTGTCAACCCTACCGCAGCTGAAGACATTGGTCACCAAGACAATGTAGAAGATGATGAAGTCCTTCCTCAGATCGAGCACAATGTGGTATCATCGCCTATTCTCACGAACAGTGAACTCATCAGCATTGGTCGTCCATTGACGCCAATCGCTCAGGATGATTCATGGGCTGATCACCCTCAAGACTCCCCCCGTCAAGCAGAAACACCAGCTACTCCCCCAACTCAAGTCACCACTCTGGTGCTTGAAGATGATGACTTTGAGGCCCAACCTACTCCATCTCCACAAGCGTCGCTAGTGTTCCACAGGCTTCGTAAAGGACCAAGGCCACAAGTCACTCTGTCAAGCGTTCCAGAAGGAGAAGATCACCAATCGGTATCATGCCAAGTATTTCCTGAAGCCTCTCCTACTGCGAACATCCCCGAGTCTGAAGCCAAAGAGGCTAAAGATATTCCGGCTGCATCAGCCAATGAACAAGAAGAGCCAAGAGATGAAGAAGAACGTGTTGCTACACCCCCCAACCAACCCTGAAGTTGTTCTCGAGGAGAACATGTCCGACCCTCCAGCTACTCGAGTGGAGGTTGATAACATTGAGGCGACCACCAACACCAACACTGAAGCCAATGACGTTGTCATGGCTGAAGCTAATGTGGCGCCTGAAGTTAATGTAGTGCCAGAAGTTCATGCACCTGAAGCCAATGCTGCACCTGATGCAAATCTGCAGCCTGAAGACAATGCCACTGCCACTGCCACTGCTCCTGAACCGCCTCCAAGGCCACACACCATCGAGCAAGCATTTGATCGTGGTCAGTTGGTTACTGTCAGATGGCCCATTCTGGTTCCTCCACCTGCTACCGGTCCACAATTCGACTATCATGTCGAGCACAGGCCTCAGGTCCAGAAGCCTAAGCCAAGACTGCCAAGGTTTCCAGGTACTACAACTTCACGAGGGTCGTTCAATGCAAATGGCTTCATTGCGCACAACACTTTCTTTGATAGTGCCAAGAACCCCTACTCCAAGCCAATAATTTCTTCTGGTCGGTTCTAAAGCTATCAGCAGCGCAGCTACTATTCTTGTGTTCTCTATGACCAAGGGCGCATCTTCCCACATATGCATCTAGACTGTGAAGCCATTGCTGGACTGCCCTGCCTTGAAGAAGCCCTTAACTGCTTCCGTGATGCTAGTCTACTGCACTTTGTGACTGATAAGGAGCATTGGAATGAAGAGTTGTTGCTACAATTTTATGCTACCCTCCACATTCGCGGCTACAACAGGGATCCGAAGACATGGGTCCTTGAGTGGATGACAGGCAACGTACACCATGAAGCTAAAGCTCTTGACATTATTCAGCTCACTGGTCTGCCCACCACAGGTGAACTATATGAACCTGGTTGTCAGCTTCACCGCAATGCATTGGAGAGCATCTTTCAGAAGCCAGAGCCCAACATGAGCCAAATGCTGAGCATGATGAAGCCTCTGCCACGCGATGCTAAATACCCAAGAGAATTCTTTGTTGAAGACCTAGAGTATCTGCCCCACACTATTTATCATATCATCAGGCGAACTCTCTGGCCTGTCAAAGGACATTCTTTTGCAGCAAAGCTTGAAGGAGCGATGAAGACATTGGTCTTTTATATCTTCAATGGCATCAGCTTCAATGCTCAAGACTTCTTTATCTGGCAATTGGCTGCATCAGGCTCTGATCTCGTTGGTCTGAAGTTCTACGCTCCATGGGTTATGCGCCTTATCAAGCTTCATTCTGCGGTCAACTATCAGCCTTCTGCTCGCAACCATCTGATCTTTTTGCCAGAGGTTGATATGTCAGTTGAAGCCATATACCCAGAGCTTGCCAAGGAGCCCATTTATCTTCACAATGCTGATCACCAAAGCTTCACACATCCCATTGCTGGAGTCCAGGCAGTCACTCGTGTTTATCCTTTGGCTGGCCATACACGTGGCCCTCACCGTGCCAATACTGAAGCCACTGAGAGCACAATTGCACAAAGGCCTCAAAAGCGATCTTGTGTTCTCAATGATCGAGAGCTTCTCGTCGCCCTTCATCAGAAACAGGATAAGCATCACTACTGGCTGAAGCGACAGATGCAAAGCCTCTTGGTGGATGTCAATCGCATTCGCAACCTTGCCACCAAGAATGCCTTTGTCACTCATGAAACCTGTCGGAGGTCATGGAAGAGTTTGACATTGCTGAGTGCTGAAGCAGATCTTCAAGACGATGGCTTCGCTGAAAGATTCAAGTTTGACTCCACTCCTCCAAGGAATGCTGTCTTGCGTCGAACTCCCTCTCTTGAGACTCTGACTATTCCTCCTCAGCTGCAATAGTGAATGCCAGAGTCATTGATGACCAAGATGATGCTACTTCACCACCTCCAACCTCAGCACGTGTTGACACTGCACCAAGTTCTTCTGCACCGCCAAACCCCAACGACGACCCTACAGCTTCACCTACTCCTTCTGGGAACGAGTAGCGGCTCTATGTCTTCAAACCTTTTTGGTCCTTACTAACAAAAGGGGGAGAAGCATATGAGTTGATAGTCTTCAAGCGGGTCCATATGGGCGATTGCTTTGTATTTTGCCTAGTGTTTACAACTCCGCTTTTGATACATTTGGTTCTTTGAGTTGTAACACTTAAACTTGATGGTCGTCTGCTACGTTTTCTTCTATTCTGTGATGCGATGATAAATTCCGCATGTGCGATGATAAATCCCGCACTAAGTCATATTGCAGACGTCCATTTTTCATTATGCATGTCATTATCTTCGTTATATCAAATCATGCATGATGAATTGTCTTCATAAGTTGAAGAGGATCTCCATAAGTACAACCTGCCATGTGCATTTGCATTCCAAAAGAAAATTACTTATATGCACATCTTCAGGGGGAGCATTTTGCTACTTATGAAGACAATACCTTTATCCTTTACAATTTCACATATTTTTATCCCCGTTGAAAACTTGAACCAGTTTGTCATCAATCACCAAAAAGGGGGAGATTGTAAGTGCATCTGGTGCCACCCCTAGTTGGTTTTGGAGTATTGACGACAAACCTGGTTGAGGGACTAATGTGTTTGTGAGAATTGCAGGATAACACAGGTAGTAGTCCCTCATTAATTCGGTTTACCTACCGGAGATGACCCCTAAAAATGTATGAAGACATTGAAGACAATGGTGGTATGTGAAGATATTCACATTGAAGACTATGACTAGAGAAGACATCGCGTGAAGACTATGGGGCGCGAAGACTTAGTTGTTTCGTTGTTTACTTTTCTTCTTTGTTGAGTCATAGGAACCACCGCACTGTTAAGTGGGGTCTCAGTGAAAAAAGTCAGAGTGACTGAAGTGATGCTCAACCAAATCCTATGTCTTCGAGCGAAGACAATGAGAGCGAATGTTATCTAGAGCTGGATGAGTCAGCTTTACTTGTAGCCCAAGTCAAGCTGCCGCGTGTGTTAGAAATCTGACTATTGGAACACGTGTCAGTTCCTTAGTGACCCAGGGTCATTTCGGACAAATCAGGTCGGGTTGCCTAGTGGCTATAAATAGCCCACCCCCTACACCATTAATTGGTGGCTGCTCAGAGTTAGTGCACGACTTTTGTCGTTTGAGAGCAACCCGCCTCCGAAGCTTTTGAGAGAGAGAAATCCTTGCGAGGACAAAGCCCAAACACCCAGAGCCAAAGAGTGTTAGGCATCACTGAAGTCTTTTTGTCCGCGTGACCTGAAGACTTGTTACACTTGAGGGCTGTGAATCCTCCAGCCGTTTAGGCGTCGCGTTCTGAGCATCCAAGAGTCATTGTGGATCGCCGGTGAACGAAGTCTGTGAAGGTTTGGAAGTCTACCTTGAAGACTTACCAGAGTGATTGGGCGAGGACTGGGTGTCCTTCGCTCAAGGGGAATAAGGTGAAGACACGGTCTTCTGAGTTAAATCTCAGCCTCCCTAACCAGACGTACAGTTGTCACAGCAACTGGAACTGGTCCAACAAATTCTTGTCCTCACCAAGTGACTGGTTCTATCCTCTCCCTCTCTTTACTTACAGTTTGTCTTCGTGAAGTCATTTCCTGTTTGCTCTACCTGTTTGACTTCACTGAGTGACTACTATTATTGTTTGGCTTCATACTATCTTCCATCCTGATCTTTACTACCTAGCTGCTATTAGTCTTCGTGCTTTCACTTCATTGTATACTTGACTATGGCTTGCTTAGTGTAGTCTACCTTCCGCTGCATATCAATAGGTTCATTTCTATTGTTTGTCTTCGAAACTCTCATGTTTTGAAGACTTTCATAAAAATCGCCTATTCACCCCCCTCTAGTCGATAACTAGCACTTTCACCAACAACAACCACAACACCATTGGTACCAAATGGGTGTTTCGCAACAAGCAAGACGAAGATGGTCAATTCGTTCACAACAAAGCACATCTCGTCGCCCAAGGCTACACTCAAGTCGAAATTATGGACTACGGTGAGACATATGGCCCTGTTGCTAGACTTGAGTCCATGCGCATCTTACTTGCCTATGCTAATCACCATGATATTACCTTGTACCAAATGGACATTAAAAGTGCCTTTCTAAATGGTGAAATTAAGGAGGAAGTTTATGTTAAACAACCTCCCGGCTTTGTCAATCCTAAGAAACCCGATCATGTTTACAAACTTCACAAAGCTCTTTATGGTCTTAAACAAGCTCCTAGAGCGTGGTATAAATGCTTGACCAAGTTCCTTGTTGAGAAAGGCTGAGATTGGAAAAATAGATTCTACTGTTTTTACTAAAAGGGTTAATGGTGAATTACTTGTGTGCCAAATTTATGTTGATGATATCATATTTGGTTCGACTGACCCTCATTTTAGTGAAAGGTTTGGAAAGCTAATGTCGAAGAAGTTTGAGATGTCTATGATGAGTGAACTCGAGTTCTTTCGTGGTTTGCAAATCAAGCAAACTAAGGAAGGCACCTTTGTTTCTCAAACAAAGTACACCAAGGACTTATTCAAGAAGTTCAACATGCAAGAAAGCAAAGGTATGAAAACACCCATGCCTACTAGTGGACATCTTGACTTGACCAAGGATGGCAAATCGGTTGACCAAAAGGTTTACCGTTCTATGATTGGTTCATTGTTATATCTATGTGCATCCCGTCCCGATATTATGCTAAGTGTGTGCATGTGTGCACGATATCAAGCGACACCTAAAGAATGTCATCTTAAGGCTGTGAAAAGGATAGTGAGATACTTAATACATACACCAAATTTTGGCATTTGGTATCCTAAGAGGTCCTCTTTTGATCTTGTTGGCTACTCCGATTCGGACTATGCCGGAGACAAGGTTGATAGAAAGTCCACTTCGGGTACTTGTCAATTTCTTGGTAGATCTCTTGTGTCTTGATCCTCCAAGAAACAAAACTCGGTATCCTTATCCACCGCCGAAGCGGAATACATTGCCGCCGGTTCATGTTGTGCTCAATTACTTTGGATGACCCAAACTCTTAAAGATTATGGGATCAATGTGAAACATGTTCTATTGCTTTGTGACAATGAGAGTGCTATTAAGATTGCTCACAATCCCGTGCAAGATTCTCACACTAAGCATATTGAAGTTCGTCATCACTTCATTCGAGACCATGTTGCTAAAGGGGACATTGATCTTAAGCATGTTCGTACCGATAAGCAATTGGCGGATATATTTACCAAACCGCTTGATGAGAAAGTCTTTTGCCGTTTGAGAGGTGAATTGAACATCATTGATGCTTCAAACTTGGAGTAGGAACTCCATTTGGATACATGCAACACTATAGAAAAAAGACACATCCGTGACATTTTGGGCCGAATGAAATTTTTGTCTGTCATACTTATGACACTTCTATGACGATAATTGTGACAAAACCCGGTATCATCATAGATGTGGTGGGGTCCTACTTCTATGACAAAAAATCATGACAGAAAATGGGCTTTTCGTCTTGGGCGGGCCGGAGACACAGTTGCATGACATTCTTTGGGTCGTCCATGACGGAAAAAACCATGGTAGAAGCGAGGGCCCAGAAAATATTGGGGAGTCCCCGGTTACGGTGGGTGGCCGGGGGCCGAGCGATGCACGTTTCTCTTGTACGTATGCGCGTGTGTGTGAGGCGTTGGGCTCTAACTGAACCCAAGCGAGGCATTGGGCTCTAACTGAACCCGAGCGATTGCACTGCAGGCTACGTGTTACTGAACCCGAGTGATCGATTGATGGGTGTTAACTGAACCCGATCGAGCAATTCCTTCGCTACTGCTGCTAACTGAAGCCGATCGATGATGCCTCTGGATGAACTGTGAGCGTTGCGAGGGGGGTTGGATGAACAGTTCCCGATGGGGTGGATGAATAGGACCCCGTGGTGTTGCCTCTGGATGAACAGTACCCCGATCGATCGAGCCGGTTGGGGCTGGAAGAACAGGACCCCGTGGAGGGCAGGATGAACAGGATGACCCCGTGGAGGGCAAGATGAACAATAGAAGGTGGAGGGCTGGATGAACAGTAGCCCGTGGAGGGGTGGTTGAACAGGAGCCCGTGGAGAGGGCTGGTTGAACAGTAGCCGGTGGAGTAGCGCGCGGTGGAGGCTAGATGAACAGGAGCCCGTGGATGAACAGTCGCAGGTGGAGGCTGGAGGAGGTCGACGGTGGATGAACAGTAGCCCGTGGAGGCTGGAGGGGGTCGACGGTGGAGATGAACAGTATCCCGTGGAGTCCCGTTTTGCGGTACGCCACACCCCTCCCGATGAACAGGACCCCCGTTTCGACCGTAGCGCTCCAACACAAGTCTGTTTCCTCCGTTTTGCGGTACGCCACAACCCTCCCGATCAAAAGGACCCCCGTTTCGACCGTAGAAGGTTGGTTTCCTCCGTTTTGCGGTACGCCACACCCCTCCCGATGAACAGGATCCTGTTTCGAACGTGGCCGGTCGAACACAAGGCCGTTTCCTCCGTTCTGCGGTACGCCAGGCCTCGTTCCCATCGGCTGTTCCGTCCAAGCCCTCCCGATGAACACGACGACGCATTCCGTTCCAACCCAGCCGGTTGGCTCCCCATGAACACGACGACGACGTTGTTTCTCCATTCCGACCCAGCCATGTACACGAGCCCTGGCCATACGTACGCGTGAGTAGGCGTTCGAGACCCTGCCCGTATGTATGTACGTGGCCGTATTTACTTTCTTGCACCCTGGCCGCTGTACGTACGTGTACATGCTACGTGCGCGCCTCTACTATGACACGTGTGCGCCTCTACATCGACCAGTATGTACGTACACGTTCGCGACCAGAATGACAACGCTACGTACGCTTCGACTAGGTGGGTCCCGACTGTCAGGCACTTCCTTGTGTGCGAAGATGTAGCTGGTGGGTCCCAGCAGTCAGGGGGGCGAATCATTTTTTTTGTTTTTGCCCGCACGCACTTCCTTGCGTGCAAAGATGTAGCTAGTGGGTCCCAGCAGTCAGGGGGAAACATTTTTTTTTCACGAAATACGGTGGCCCGTCCGGTGAGTCCCCGCTGTCAGGTGGAGGAATAATTATTTTGCGTGTAATAAGGAGGCACTTCCTTGTTGCGGCCGTGGACCCAGCTATCAGCCTCTCCACGTACATTCCACGTACGATGGAATCCGTTCCTTGACCACGTTGACCACGCCGCGCCGAGAGCACCAGGGCGGTGGACGACGGCGAGGCCTAGGAAGGGGACGACGCGGAGCCGGGGAAGACGCGGCAGTGGAAGCCCGCGCGGAGAGGAGTACGAGGGTTCACTGGTTTGGCTGCGGTGTGAGGCTGCCGTCGCCGCAGGGCCTGGCCAGCAGTGGGAATAGTAGGGGGCGGTGAGGCCTCTGCGGCAGCACAGCCGGCCACGGGAGGCACGAGCATGCGGCACGACCGGCGCTGCTTTGGGCGGCTGGAGCAACAAGACCACAGGTTGAAGAAGCACTTCGGCCGTTGCATGGACATCGTACGGTCACTGGAGCTAGAATCGTTCATATTGACTAAGTTGACAAAGCACTCCGTCCCAGTCAACTTAGTAGGCCCACAAGTCAGCCTCCCACCAAGGTGGGTCCCAACCAGCAGGGGGAGTATTCATTTTTTTGTGCGTAATAAGGAGGCACTTCCAGTGGGTCCGAGCTGACAGCGAGGGGAACGTTTTATTCGCGCAATACGGTGGCCCGTCCGGTGGGTCCCAGCAGTCAGGGGGCAAACGTTTTTTCGCAAAATACGGTGGCCCGTCCGATGGGTCCCTGCTGTCAGGTGGAGGAATCATTATTTTCCGTGTAATAAGGAGGCACTTCCTTGTTGCCGTCGTGGACCCAGCGGTCAGCCTCTCCACGTACAGTCCACGTCCGATGGAAGCCGTTCCTTGACCATGTTGGCCACGCCGCGCCGAGAGCACCAGGGCGGTGGACGACGGCGAGGCCTAGGAAGGGGACGACGCGGAGCCGAGGAAGATGCGGCAGTGGAAGCCCCCGCGGAGAGGAGTACGAGGGTTCACTGGTTCGGCTGCGGTGTGAGGCTGCCATCGCCGCGGAATAATAGGGGGTGTGGTTGAGTAGAGGGTTGGCCTGGCCAGCGGTGGGAGTAGTAGGGGCCGGTGAGGCCTCCACGGCATCACAGCCGGCCACGTGAGGCAGGAGCACGTGGCACGACCGGCGCTGCTTTGGGCGGCTGGAGCAGGAAGACTAGAGGTTGAAGAAGCACTACGGCCGTTGGATGGACATCGTGCGGTCACTGCAGCTAGAATCGTTCATATTGACTAAGTTGACAAAGCCCTTGGTACGCGTCAACTTAGTAGGCCCACAGGTCAGCTTCCGAAACGGTGTGCCCCAGATGTCAGGGGGAGGAATCATTTTTTGGGCGGGTGAAGCTAGAATATCCGATATTGAAGAAGAAGCACGGCATCCGTTGGATGGACATCCAACGGCCACTGCTGGTAGAACCGTGTGTTGACTGTAATAAGTTGGCAAAGCCTTGCATACGCGTCAACTTCTTTTTTTAGGGGACGCGTCAACTTAGTAGGCCCACAAGTGTGTGCGAGAGAACTTATAGCCCATTTGCGATTTGTAAGAATGTACAGCCCATTTTTGAATTCTAATGGAATTTACTACAGCCCATTTACAGCTTGTTAAAAGTACAGCCCATTTTCTAGCTAGGACAACGATTAATAATTTCAACCAACCGTTCAAGACAGAATTCAATAAAATTCCCCACATTTTGATGGGATCCGAAATATTTTTATCCCGAAATTTCTAGTCAGATTAAATATAAATTTGTATTACGTAAAAATCTAACGAAACATTGCGCGTGCAACAATTAAAAATTAAGATTTTCAAAATCCATAAATAATATTTTATAAAATAATTCCGTGCTTGCTGCATTTTTTTATAGTTACTGCCCAGTTTTTATAATTACATCCCATTTTTTATTTTTAAAGCCCATTTTCCTATTAAGCCTAATGCATCCCTCCTAGGAAAGGTTTGCAGCCCAGCGGGGCGGAGAATAACAAGTTGACCTTGCCTGGGTATTCCTCAAAAAACGTATAGCTGGGCTAGCCATTTTGATCTTGAAAAAAATTAATATCTGGGCTGGATATCTGTCCTGGGCTAGACGGGCCATAGCCCGCCTAGTTAATACCCTGCTCTCCTCTAAACAACAACGAAAACATCGCCAAGAAAAACTCTGCAGTGCTCACACCTCAAAAACACAAATGCTGCTCGAGCTGCTTGGTCCCAGCTGTCGGCCACACCTTGTGCAATTCTCTCGTTTATTGACTACATAGGTTGACAATGGTGTGGGACCGTGATGTCAGGAAACCAGGAGGAAGCAAAAAAATAGTTTTACATAATAAGGAGGCACTTCCGTACGTACGGCTATGGCCCTGGTGGGTCCCTACTGTCAACCAGTCAAAATAAAGTCATCTCTTGAATCCTCATGTTCAGTGACCATGTTAACAATGCTCGGCGCCACGATGAGCGCAACAACTCGAAGGACGACGGAGAGGGCCTCGCGGGCCCTACGGATGGTCTGATATAGCACCCGCTGCTCATTTAGGAAGCCAGGATCATCGGACACCTATGAGCACCTTCGAGAGACTGAGACGGCATGAAACGGTAAGGCCGTGCTTGGGAGCTCTGGTTTATTTCACAACTGTATTAGGATACAAGTGTAATTTACTCGTCATCGGAAACAACGCGTAAAATACAGGCGTAATGAAACCAAGGGCCCGAGGTCTGTAACCGGTGGGTTACGCGTGTAATTTGAGAAATCGGTGTATATTTTACTAGTCGAAATCGACCAACCAAGCGCTTCGCCCGAGACCATCCGCTTTTATTCACAAGCGTCAGTTTTACAAGCAGTTTTGGTTGGCAAACAACGATCCAATCACGGCCTAAGATGATGAGTTGGTCGTAAGATCATATGGTTTCACGTCTAACCTACCCGACTTGTCGTATAGGCTATGAATGAAACATAAGACGATGAACTCCTTAAGCACGGAAACAACAGAAGAGGATGATCTTCCTAACAAGCAAATCACTGGCATTAGATCGACATGCAAAACAATATGAAGCATTATTCTCAGGAGGCACGGTGAACAGTTCATGATGCCGCATGCCACAACATTCCAAGCTCAACTTTGCAATCAAACACAAGGCCTGGCATTACATAGACAATATTCAGAACAAACTCTTAAAATATCTTACATAAGTCAACATTCATGTGACTATGCATCTCAGCAGAGTAAATATTTACTTCTGAACTGAAGAGAGGAATAGGAAGAAACGATCGACGTTGCTCACAGCAAAGGGCGTCCCACTCAAAAATATCAAATGCATGTCTTCTGGCTAACATCAATCAGCAAAAATTGACAAGGTTTTCCAATTCCAATATATTAAACTAATGCCAACTTTGACAAGCATTTCCCATTCAAAATATGTAATGCATATGATTGTGGAACGGGCAGGGTTTGTCATCAGTTTGTCATTTGATAGTCCGGTGGCTCAAGGTGACGACGAATGATTAGAGAACCATTTGATGTATTGTGCATGATGAAGTATTATTATGGAGGACACGAACCATCTGAACATTTTGTGCAGTTCCACTAAAATCAAGCTGAGCATCCCTGTGGATTTCGTATTTATATGCTGCCAAAAAACAAAGACACATCAGCACACACATGAATATTGGCCCAGTGTCAACCCACCATACCCAGATGCCCCATCATTGTTTCTTAGAGTGACATTGACAGACTTGGAGTCCTGTCCTGGCTTCTTGGTACTTGTTTGGGCACTTGTTTGCCTAGTGTTCCTCCAAACCACAAGTAAAGCAGCCATCTGTGCAGACTAGTCATGTCACCAGCGTCTACTAATATTCTGTAAAGCTTCTCGATCATTCCTTGTGTAATGTAGCGCAAACAGTGACTGCTTCTTTCTGCAAAGTGGTAAGACCAACTAGACCCACTAATGCAACAGTTTGCCTTAGACACATTGGCTCCTTTTGTGCAGTTCAACTAAAATCAAAGTCGGAATAAAACCGAGCTTTAATTTTGATATCCCTGTAAGCAACAAATGGTATAAGGGAAACAATTACTGAGAAATAACGGTTGATGACTTGTACTCCCAGAAGAAAAACATCTACTGATCTACCTTATCTTAATGGGAAACAAAGCAGGAGAGTAGCAATTCTGAATCAGTGTGATTCATTCATATTAACTGAGACATTATCTTAACAATGCCTTGTTTCAACATGTATAAAGAATGACAAAGCAGAAAAGTATCATTCCTAAAACAATGCGACTGATTCATTTTAACAGAGACATTATCTTAACAATACCTTGGTTAAACATGTAGAAAGAACTACAAAGCAGGATAGTACCATTTGTAAAACACTGTAGCTGATATATAATAATAGACACATTATCTGAACAATACATTTCTTAAACATGTACTCCGGACGATCCCTAACAGAAATGGTACTCCCGCCGATCCCTAACAAGTGTTGCAGTTTTGAACTAAGATTCAGTAGTTAATTCTGAGGAAAGTAGGTACTGACCTTTCAAGACCAAGATTTGAAACAACGCCTGAGGTGGATCTAAAAGAGATCTCAACACATATATGGAAATCCGGTCTCATTCTGTGCAGTTCCACCAAAATTAAGCGAAGCAAAATGTCGTAATAGCAACAAGTTGAATAGATATCCCTGTTTTAACAGAGGCAACAAAGGAATCAATTACTGGCCAATAAAGGAGGATGAAACATGCGGCCACAAAATGGTAATCCCGCCAATCCCTAACAAGTGTTGCAGTTTTGAAATAAGATTTAGTAGTTAATTCTGAGAGTGGCATTGCTTAATTTTACCAGCGGCATTAGATTAACAAAAAGCATAAACACTTCCAGGGGAGAGTGGGCGCAACAACATGTGCTTCCATCTACTTAAAAAGGGGGTGATGCAGAGTTTGTTGTAACAAAGCAACAAGCATAATGTCTAGGTTGGTCCCATTTTTGTTCACTACTTAATGGGAAAAGATAGCAATACAATAGCTTCAATTCAACATTTATTTAAAACAATACCAATACAAGTAGCACAACATCTCAAAACACACTGCACGATCATGTGGATGAAGGCAAGTACCAACCTGTCATGACGCACACAAAATCACGTACGAATCTGCCAACACGAATAGGAAATCCAATCTCGTTTTGTGTAGTTACTCTGAAATCAAGTAAAGTCGCCGGTGAGACATTTAAGTTTGCTATAGCAACAAGTTGAATAGATACCCCTGATTTAACAGAGGCAAAAAAGGAAACAATTACTGCCAATAAAGGAGGATGAAACATGCGGCCACAAAAAGAAGCATCTACCTTATCTTGATGGAAAACAAAGTATAGGACAGTAGCATTTCTAAAACGGTTGCATTGATTCATATTAACAGAGAAATTCTCTTAAAATAGTTCAGTAGTTAATTCTGAGAGTGGCATTGCTTAAAATACAATAGCTCCAATTCAACATTTATTTAAAACAGTACCAATACAAGTAGCACAACATCTCAAAACACACTGCACGATCATGTGGATGGGACATGGGACATGCCAGCACCATGTGCGTCCACACGTATAAATGGGTGATGCAGAGTATGTAGCCAAGCAACATATCTGCGTTGGTCCCATGTTTTTTCTCTTTGAAACTTTTTCCGATGTGAGGGCAGCAAATCTAGTCCTGCACAAACTACCCGACCCCCCAGTTTCTTTCCCTTTTCAACAAAGAGTTGGGTTCCTTACAGATGTGTGTACTGGGTTACCCCCTTTTTCCCTTTTCGACCAACAAAGCGACTGGATAGCTAGTCTATACTACTTTCCCTCCCTCCTTTCCTCATTGAACCACGTCCTAGATTCATGCTCCACCCCACCGCACCCTTCTTTCCTCTTTGAACCAAGACCTAGATTTGACTATAGAATCAAAAAAGATCAGCATGCAGCTAGACCAATGACGGTTTCAAAGAAACTTATACCTCAGGGTCGTCGGGATGTCGCAAGGCGTGCGGCAGGAGGTCGGATCTGCCCACACTACGTACGACAGCGAGGAAGAAGGGGTCAGTGGCCCTCCCGCACAGGCGCTGGGTGAAAGAGAAAACTGCAGCCAGCAGTGGATTGCCTCCCTTGCCGAAGGCGACAGAGTGAACGGTGCACCTCCTCCCCTTCCTGGTGCGACGGGATCCGGACGCCTCCTTCGCCAGTTGTCTATGAGGGGGTGAGAGAGACAGAGGCCACAACGCAGTCTTGTTTAGTTCTGGTGAAGAGGGTGAGAGACAGTGAATATAGCAAACCCTAGCAAAGGAACGCTGAGCCTCCAGCGTGTATATATATAGTGCGGCGAGAGTGTGGAGAGTGCAAACCCTAGCGAACAAGCGCTGAGGCTCCAGATTATATATACTGTAGTACGGACTCAGCTCCGGAACCTTAACTGCACCTGCTTTCGGCTGTATGACAGGTGGGCCAGCCACATTTTGGGGCCACCTGTCATAAACCCAAAGGCAGGTGCACTAAAGTCAATGAAGCTGCGTCCATATAGTACTCGTGTATACGACTAATATATAGTGGAGTGGTTTTCTTATTCTCTCCATAACAATCTTTTTTAATTGTGTAAGTACGAAACGAAACTCTTTATTTAATGTACCAATGAAGAAAACTACTACTCCCTCTGTTCCTAAATATTTGTCTTTCTAGAGATTTCAACAAATGACTACATACGGAGCAAAATGAGTGAATCTAGACTGTAAAAAATGTCTATATACATCTGTATGTGGTAGTCCATTGCAAACCACTTGAAAGACAAATATTTAGGAATGGAGGGAGTACTTCCGATGAACTAATGATCCACGCGTCCTGGTCACACTTCCTGTCCTTCACGTGCGGTACACTACCCTCCCTTAAGTGAACAACCACACTACCCTCCCTTAAGTGAACAACCACACATGCGCCAAATTATCGGAAACGTGTGAGAGTGTGTACAAATAAAGAATTTCAATTTCAATTTTCGGAAAGGTTTGAGAGTATGTATAGTTTGCCCTCTCTAATAATTATGGTTTGTTGTGTTCGGCCTAAACTTGGTCAAACTTTACAAAGTTTGACTTCAGTCAAATCTAATATGCGGAGTAAATAAAAATGGAGGGCAACTACGTCCATCCAGTTTTTAGTCCACACCATTTTTTTAATCAAAGTTAATAGCTGGAAAAAATAAAATTACAGGGGAGCTGGAGACAAAGTTGTGAGAAGGCTTAGAAATCAATACAAAACTTATGCTCTTAGTACCAACGTCGATCCTTCTTCGAGGAAACATTTGGTTCATAGCCAATTGTGTGATAAAATTGCACCAACGTGAAAGACGACTGCGTCTCCTATACAACCAAGGTGAACTGACGAAGGATATCATCTTTGTGGGTAACAAGCAAAGAGCACTAATGGCAGACAGCTTGTTTTTATTGAAAATCGATCAGCTTCACCAGCCGACGCAACCATGAGGCGCAACCATGAGCATCGATAGGTCATCGTGGCGATGCATCATCCATTTGGCATCAAGTTTGGGTGAGGCACCTATGAAGTTCGACAAATCCTCACTGTGGTCTGTTTCTTCTCAGTAGTCAAGCTCGAGGAAGGAAGAACCACGTGGCAGAGGACAGTGAGACGGAACAACAATGGCCATCCAATTTTGTGCAGTTCCACTAAAATTGAGGAAGACATGCCCGGGTATGGAGATACGCATCACTGTTTCCAAAAATATAAAAAGGATATAGTGTTGTTACTTTGTTTTACAAGATTAACAACGACATCTCAATTGTCAATAAGAATTATGAAAAGTACACCAACAAATAGAAGCATCATGATTATCTTGATGGGAACTAAACCAGGATACCCGAGAAAAAAGCATTTCTTCATTTAACCAGTGATAGTATTAGATTAGCAGCAGCAATAGGAGCATATGGACAATGACCGCACAACCACCATGTACTTTTTGTCGAAACAAAATGTATACCTCCACCAAGGCATAAATCAGGACAACTTTTCGAGTGGCATTTCCTCTATAATAGTAGGTGATGTTGGACCAGCCGACGAACCCTAGCTACTATACATGGGGAGCTGGGGAGTAGTCGCATAGAAGAAAACCCGCATGCAGCGACCTAGGGAGATGGACCAGTACAAGAAGTTATACCTCAGGTGGGCGAGATGTCGCTTAGGCGGGCGGGCGGGATCTACCCACACGACGGCAGCGAACAAGGGCGTGGAGGACCTTCGTCCGCACCAGCGCCGGCTCCAAGAGGATGGTGCGCATCGGCTTCCTCCATCACCGACGGCGACAATGTCAACGCTGCACCTCCTCACCTCCCGCAGCGGACGTGATTCGGCCGGATCTGTGACCACCGGTGGGGAGAGAGATAGTGTGGACACTGTCATCTTGTTTTGACATGGAGATGGTGAGAGAGCGAGACGCGAGAAACTCTATCAAACAAGAGGCTATAATGGAGTAAAACAATCTCTCCATAGCAGTGGTTTTAAATAGAATACGCGTGTTCCCGGAAAAAAGAAACGAAAACTGGCGGACAATTTTTCTACGTACCAAGAAAGAAAACTCGATCAAAAACACGCCCCCGCTTCCAGGTCGCGAGAGTCGTCGTGCACACACACATAGACATAGACATGCATATCCGTGTTTATGTAAAATTCCATTTCCATCTCCATCTCCAATCATATTTGTCCAACTGGCACATTATTTACGTTGTTAATTATATACGCGGCAATATTAACGTACATCATCTCTTGTTTGCGGGCGTCCGGACCGCTGCCACGGCCGCTCCTGACCAACCCGAACCCTCTTCATCACCCACGCGTGCTTCCCACCCGAAACGGTGAGTGCCGCATTCATGCCCGGCCAGAGCGGACGCGACCTCTCAATGGCGCCGGCATTGAAGCGGCGCGCCGGCCGAGAGAGCATCGCCCGCGCCGCTTCCTGGTGCACGCGACTGCTCCGCGTTCAAAGGTCGCAATAGCCGGCCACAACATGCATGTAAAAAGTTCTTGGGAGTACGTGCTACAGCTAGCTGTCCTCCCCAACTCGTCAATCTCTTCCAGTAGTACTAGTACTCCATGGCGCGATCCATCGACAAGCAGGTGGGAAAGTTATCGTATAATCGGTTTGCGGTGAGTGGCATGCCGAGCGACCGTGTGGGGTCGAGCCGTGGAGGAGGGTGAGACACGAACGCGACAGACGTGATTAAAACGTTGGTTTTGCTCGATGGCGCGATCCAACGAAACGAAACGTCGGTTTCTCTCCGTTTCCATTTTTTCTTCGGAAAAACGGAAACTTTCCACTCCATTTTCAATCCTACTCCAAGGTTGCCCCATTACAACATTCCATCAAATACAAAGGAAAACTAACACGCATGCTGATGCATCTCAATGATTCACAGATCATAGCCAATATTTACTTCACAACTAAAGACAAAAGTTGTGAGAGCATGTACAAAAGAAAAACTACTGATGGGGTCACTATGACTTAAACCCTAAACCCTAAACAGGATTTATTTCCTGGCCAGGTAGAACCTGTCGAAGGAAAGACGGCTGGCACCCTCGGATCATACGATGCTTTTGTGCAGTTCCACTAAAATCGAGCTGAGCATCCCTGATGACAAAGATATTGAAGAAGTGTGATGGAGCTACATGGGCAGCTGCGGCAGTGGGGCAAGCCGGCTCCAAAAGGAAGATGGACTACTTGAGACATCGGGCTGTAGCTAGAAGGGCAGTTGGGACGCGGCATCGGCCCATGCCGCGGTGACCCTTGATTGGGACGCACTGACTATGCATTTTCTCCCTCGCTGATGTCGACCGCGTCTATGCAGAACATTGTTCCCTTCTCTGTCAGGACCGGTTTTCCAATAAAACATTTATTGAGAAACCGCCCCTTTTATCGGACCAGTATAGAAGAACCCTTCTTATTGGTAGACAAATCCTTGATACAGAAATCCAGAAGTACTAAATATTATACAGGGTTGAGCTGAGACTGCTCAACAATTTATTACAAGCACGCCGATATAACACATACAGGCGGGTATGACACAAAGGGTATGGTGGCATAACTACTGACTCGCAATAAAAGTGGTGGTGGATATGTCATAGTGAAGTGGGTGACATGACTCCTAAATCTTACAACTCATCGAGCGTCGGAGTGAGGCTCGATGACTTTTATTCTGGGTAGCGGAAGCATATATAATACAAGTGACCAATTCCAGGATCGCACAGGACTGACTGGGACTCCTCTAGGCGTCGGACTCGCTATCGAACTCTTCATCCGTAAGATCGCCTTCGTCAACATCTGGCCAAATCAACAAGCCAGGTGAGTACTTTGAATGTACTCGCAAGATAGTTTGGACATAAGATATAACAAATGCAAACATGATGCACATGAGCAGATTAGTAATGCGCACTCAGACAATAAAATTGCACTGCATGATAAATAAAAAGGAAGTCAGGAGGTAGTCCTCCCGAAATCCCAATAAAATAACTGAAGACCGATCGGGTGTCTGAAGCGACGCCTCGAAAGGTAAAAATAAATTAACAATGCCGCAGTCGGGCGTCAGGGCGACACCACATAAAGGGCTCATATTGGAATATAAACGACAGTGCGTGCCACAGTCGGACGTCTAAGCGACATCTCGAAAAGTTCTTATATCAAAAGTAAATAGTAAGAGTGCCACAGTCGGACGTCTGAGCGACATCACATAAAGGGCTTATATCAAAAGTAAATAACAAGAGTGCCACAGTCGGACGTCTGAGCGACATCACATAAAGGGCTTATATCAAAAGTAAATAGCAAGAGTGCCACAGTCGGACGTCTGAGCGACATCACATAAAGGGCTTATATCAAAAGTAAATAACAAGAGTGCCACAGTCGGACGTCTGAGCGACATCACATAAAGGGCTTATATCAAAAGTAAATAGCAAGAGTGCCACAGTCGAACGTCTTAGCGACATCACATAAAGGACTTATATTTCATTATTCGAATTCAGGTAGCTCATGAATTTAAATCATCTCAAGGAAATACTCATGTACGTAATAATAAACGGGTTAGTCCATCCACAGGAATAACATTCAGCCTGGTTTACCACTCATGTTTATTCACCGGAGATTTTCACTGAGACTGACACAGAGACTGATGCTGAGACGGACGTTGAGACTGATACTGATACTGATATGGATGTGTTGACCAAGATCCTTGACCATGGACACGGTTACTCGGATGGATTTGACTCTACAGAGTTTGTACTCTTTAACCACAGCCAACGGATTTCAGTAGTCACAAAGGACTAGTTCCGTTTACAGTATTTTCGGAGAAACGCATCTAACCAGTACACACCCATTCCACATTCCGCTGCCAGGAATCACCCTAGGCAACGTTCAAGAAAAACTTTAAGACGGGGAGGCCACAACCTCGAATAGCATGGGATCAAATTTATATCGCGTGCTCTAAGGGGTGCCCCCCTCTCGGTCCCAACCGGAAACACCCATGCCCCCTGATCGGATGACGGGCTTTAATCCAGGGCCATGGAACCCTCATCACGGCCCCTCTATTTGGTGCGTACGAGGAAAGAGGTGTGCAACTTACTCAACAGTATTCTTCGCAGAAGACGTGTGGTAGTACGAAAAGGGGACGGACGCTAACATGACTTGATCCACGTTAACACTGGAGTTAAAACGGTTGACATAAGACTGGCATGCTTCAACAATACTAGCTTACCACCTATCATGTCACCACATGATCATGTTATCTCCCATCGAATGAACACATCGAGTTTCGAAGCTCACTCGTAGTTGCCTTGCATGCAATATAACACTCACTGATGCTTACATAAACATGCCATGAAATAACTACTCAAGCAAACATGCAAAACACTCATCATATCAAAGGTTCAAACATGCTTGCCTGGTTCGGAGTAGTCGGAGTCTAGCTCGGCGAAATTCGCGGTTCCGTCACCTCCTCCGGTATCTACGGTATAAAGAAATCGCATACTAACGTAAATACCGTGTGTGTATAAAAATTATTCCAAAAAAATTTAAAATAAAGATGATAAAAAACTAGACAGAAAAACAAAGATGACAGAAAAAGAATCAACTCAAAATCATCTTTTGTTTAAAAGTTATAAAGGTTTTAGTCAAGGGACTAATCTGTGATGAAACAGAAAGTTTCCAGGGGCTAGTTTATAAAAATAGAAGACGTACTTTGCCCGAAGGCGCTTTCAGAAAACGGTTCGAATAAGAGAGAGAGGCTAACGAGGGGGTCCCCCCGTCAGGTTTAAAATCAAAACAGAGCACCCGGCGCCCGAGGGCCGCGGTGGTCGCCGGCGGCGATCCACGGCGAGGTAGGGGGAGTGGATGGTACCTACGGACTCACGGTGCTCTCCCGTGTCTGTGGGTGGTGGAGTTGGTCGTCGGCGAGCACCACGTCGATGGCGGCCTCTACTCCGGCGGACGGTGGTTCGGGTGGTGATGGATCTCGCCGAGGAGGGCTGCAACCATCAAACTGGGGCTCGGGTTAGAAGAGTGGGTGCATGATGAGGCTGCTGGCAAGGTTTGGGAGGCGGGGGTGGTCTCACCAGAGGGAATCGTGCCGGAGACCAAAGTGGATCGGGGCGGCCGGAGTCGGGGAAGAAGGCCTCCCCGAGGTCTCCCTAGTAGCTAGGAGTGGTGCTGGGTCGAAGGCGAGCTCGAGGCTCCCTTTTATAGCCGGTCCGAGGCAGTTGCCGAGAACAGGATAACTCCGGCGATGATTACGGCGAGGCAGTGGTTGAACGGGGGTTTAGGGGTCGGGGCAGCTGCGGATTGGATCATTGGCTTCATCCCGTAGCTAAACTTGGCCAGACTTGGGCGATGCTCCAAGGCTTTGACGGTACGGCCTCACGTGCCCGTCGGCGGCAGAGAGCGTGCTCTGCGCCTCTCAGGCCACGGCGACTGTGCTGCAGCACGCACGGGGAAGAAGACGGCTTCTGGTGGTGTGGGCGGTGTTGGACGCCGCCGTCCCTCGAAGCGCCTCTCTGGCAGCCGCAGCAAGTGCTGCTGCCGCCGCTCACGGGGGCGATGCACCTCTGCCAGCTCACTGCCGACGCTCGCAACCGTCCAGGCGACCGTGCGGCTCGGTGGATAAGAAGGAGGAGTAGGGAGCAAGGCGCCAACGCGTGCACTGGTGAGATTGACGCCGCGGTTCTGAAGAAACGACACTGTCGTCTGAACTGAAACACTGAATTTTTGAACTTTTCTGAATTTGACAGAAACAGTGCATGCCAGGTGTTCGACGACATGTTTCAAGCACGTGGAAAAATTTTCTGGAGTTGATCTTTGGTGGAGAGGTCTCTTGATGCATCTGGAGGCCGCATGATTTTTCTCAGAATTTTTGGGGAAGAAAGATAATGAATTTCACCAAAAATGGCAAATCTGGTCCAAACTTGCAGCAAGCAGAATTTGAAAAATTTGAATTGTGGACAAGTGGATCTTGAGGGATCTAGGTTGGGGGTACTAAGGACTAGTCAGAGGAGTTTGTTTGGAACCAAAACTCAAAAGGGATCTGGTGGTTCCTTTGTAAATCACCAAGGTTCAAAATAAATGACAGAAATTGTTTTGAGGATAAAATAAATAGAGTAAAAATCAAAAATGGGTTGAACTTGCTGGGATTGGATATTTTACTTGACCCAAAGTGGAGGGAGGTGTTTTGGAAGAAAATTTTCAACCTAGGTCATGGCAAGAAAAAAAATTTGAATGAGGAAGAATCAATCCATAAGTCATAGGGTTATTTTCAAAAGAAAGGATTTCAAACACTTTCCCAAAGAAAATATTTGTGTTGAGTCAACACTAAATGAAAAGCCCTCAAGACCAAAGTAAATGTTGAGAAAAACACATAAAATACTTGCCTTAAAGGTTTTGAGAAGGAGAGGTTTTAAAAAAATAACCTCCTTCCCATAAAAAGGAAATTAATAAAACCAAATAAAATGTTTGGGGTGTTACAACACCTACCCCCTTAGGAAAAATCTCATCCCTGAGATTTCAGCTGATCCTCAAATAGGTGTGGGTACTCTGTCCGAAGAAAATCCTCTCTTTCCCATGTTGCTTCATCCGCGGTGTGATTGCTCCACTGAACCTTGAAAAACTTAATTGTTTTCTGACGGGTCCTCCTTTCAGACTCCTCCAATATTTTTATTGGACGTTCCCTGTAGGTGAGGTCTGATTGCACGTCAATGCTCTCATGAGATACATGCTTCTCCGGGTTGCTTACACATTTCCTCAACTAAGAGACGTGGAACACGTCGTAGACGTCTGACAACTCTTTGGGTAGGTCTAGCTGGTAGGCTACTGTGCCTCTTCGTGCAACCACACAGAAGGGTCCAATAAATCTTGGGGCTAGCTTTCCTTTAACTTTGAACCGTTACAGGCCCCTCATAGGAGATACTCGTAGATACACATATTCACCGGGTTCAAAGCTGACTTCACGATGTTTTCGATCGTAATAGCTCTTTTGTCGGCTTTGAGCTGTCTTGAGTCGGTCCCTGATTAGTCTAACTTTCTCCTCAGCTTCCTTGAGCATGTCTGGGTCGAAGATACGACTGTCTCCTGTTTCTGACCAATTTAATGGAGTACGACATCTCCGCCCGTACAATGCTTCAAAAGGTGCCATTTGTAGACTGGCTTGGTAACTGTTGTTGTATGTGAACTCGGCATATGGCAAGCTTTCCTCCCAACTGGTTCCATAGGTGAGAACACATGCTCTCAGCATGTCCTCTAGGATTTGGTTCACGCGTTCAGTTTGTCCATCAGTCTGGGGGTGGTATGCTGTACTGAATGCTAGTTGAGTTCCCAGAGCTTGTTGTAAATGATCCCAAAATCTAGAGACTAATTGAGTGCCCCGGTCAGATATTATAGTCTTTGGGATTCCATGCAGACAAACTATACGGGAGAGATAAAGTTTGGCAAGCTTCTGAGTGGTGTAGGTTGTCTTTACGGGAATGAAATGTGCTACCTTGGTTAATCTATCTGTGATGACCCATATGGCATCATTTCCGTGTTGTGACCGAGGTAGTCCGACAATAAAATCCATTCCAATTCCGTCCCATTTCCACTCAGGTATCCTGTTTGGCTGTAGTAGCCCTGCTGGTTTTTGGTGCTCGGCTTTAATGCGCTGACACGAATCACAACATGCAATGAATGTGGCTATATCCCTCTTCATACCGTGCCACCAAAAATTTTCCTGAATGTCCTTATACATTTTGGTTCCTCCAGGGTGGATTGAATATGGAGCGGTGTGGCCTTCGGTTAGAATTTGCTGTTTGAGGTCCTCAATGTTTGGTACGCAAAGTCTGTCCCCGTACCATAATACTCCCTCATCGTCTACGACGAATTCTGAAGCTTTGCCAAGACTCGCTTTTCTCTTTATACCTTTGATGCTGGGATGTCCATGCTGAGCCTTCTTAATCTGTTCCATTAGGGTGGGCTGTATTTCCAAATTTGACACGTTGCCCTCAGTGACCATTACCAAGTTGAGTTTGGTGAACTCCTGCTGAAATTCAGGCCTCAAATTTTGTAGACTGTCGTTGCCCGAGCTGGGGTTCCGACTAAGAGCATCTGCCACTACATTCGCTTTTCCTGGATGGTAGTGAATGCCGACATCATAATCTTTCACCAATTCCAACCAGCGTCGTTGTCGTAAATTGAGTTCGGGTTGTGTGAAAATATATTTGAGGCTTTTATGATCCGTATATATTTCACAACGATTTCCAAGCAAAAAGTGCCTCCACTCTTTGAGTGCATGAATGACTGCTGCCAACTCCAAGTCATGAGTAGGATAATTTTCTTCGTGTTTTCGTAGTTGCCTGGAAGCATATGCAACTACTTTGCCGTCTTGCATTAATACGCATCCGAGACCCTTCCGGGATGCGTCACAATATACTTCAAAACTTTTGTGTATGTCTGGTACGACCAATACCGGTGCTGTTGTTAATTTCCTTTTGAGTTCTTGGAAACTTTTCTCGCAAGCATCAGTCCATACAAATTTCTTATCTTTCTTGAGTAATTGTGTCATGGGTTTTGCTATGGTGGAAAACCTTCAATAAACCTTCGGTAATATCCAGCCATCCCTAGGAAACTTCGTACATCTGTCACGTTGACTGGTGGTTTCCAGCCAAGTACGGCCTTGACTTTTTCTGGGTCTACGGCAACACCTTCTTGGGTTAATACATGGCCTAGAAAACCAACCTGTCTTAACCAAAATTCACATTTGCTGAATTTGGCGTATAATTGATGTTTCCTTAATTCTCCCAGTACAATTCTGAGATGTTCAGCATGTTCTTCTGGTGTCTTAGAGTATACCAGAATATCATCAATGAACACCACAACAAATTTGTCCATAAATTTCATAAACAATTTGTTCAAGAGGTGGACAAAATATGCGGGGGCGTTTGTCAGTCCAAACGGCATTACTGTGAACTCATATAATCCGTATCTGGAGGTGAATGCTGTCTTAGGGATATCTTCTGTCCGTACCTTTAATTGATGATACCCCGATCTTAAATCAATTTTCGAGAAAACCTTGGCTTGTGCGAGCTGGTCAAATAAATCATTTATCCATGGCATCGAATATTTGTTTTTGATGGTGACCATGTTGAGTGCTCGATAGTCTATACATAATCTTAGTGTCCCATCCTTTTTCTTTGCAAATAATACTGGTGAACCCCAAGGTGAGCAGCTGGCCCGTATAAATCCTTTGTCCAGTAATTCTTTTATTTGCTTATTTAATTCTACCAACTCGGAGGGTGCCATTCTATAGGGTTTCTTGTAAATGGGGGTGGTTCCAGGTGCTAGTTCAATGCTGAACTCTATTTCCCGGTCTGGTGGCATGCCTGGTAGTTCTTCGGTAAATACGTCAGGGAACTCACACACAACTGGAACTTTTCTTAACTCTGAAATGTCCACCTTGTTCAACTTTGGTTGTCGTGACATTGGTCTTTCTTGAGCTCTAACTTTTATCGTCTTGCCGTGATGATGAGTGAGAATTACAGTCCGATTGAAGCAGTCGATAAATCCCTTGTTGGTGGTTAACCAGTCCATTCCTAGGATAACATCCAGTCCTTTATTTTCCAAAACGATGAGATTTGCCTGAAACTTTAATCCCTCAATTTCAATAACCACACCTTGGCAGTAACTCTGAGTGATTTGCTTAATCCCAGGGGACTTGATGATCATGGATTTTTCCAAGGGAAGCATCGAAAAATCATGTTGCAAAGCAAATTTCTTTGAAATGAACGAGTGAGAAGCTCCAGAATCAAACAAAACCGTGGCAGGTATTGTGTTGACAGGGAACGTACCGAGTACGATATCTGGGGCATTTTGTGCTTCCTCCTTGGTCACATGGTTCAAGTGACCCTTCTTGTGATTGTTATTAGGGTTGAAGTTGGTACGCTTGGGAGCTGGATTATTTCCACCGTTGTTCGGCTTGGGGGCCGAGTTCCTTGGTTTTGGGCACTGTTTGGCATAGTGTCCTTCCTCTCCACAAGCATAGCAAGTAACACCTGGGCGATACGTAAAATCCTTGTCCCTTGCATGAAATTTTTTGGTTGGGCTTGGAACATTGGTCGTGGATTTGTTCGCTCCATTTTTCTGAAAATCAGTCTTGTTCCGGTTGTTGCGAGCATGAGTAGTCTTGTCCCTTTTGCGCTTGCGAAAATCCTCCAAGATGCGGCGCTCATTTTCCAATGTAATAGCCTTGTCCACAAGTGTTTTGAAATCTGGAAAGGTGTGTACAACCAGCTGGCATTTAAGTGCTGGTGCCAGACCGTCCAAAAATTTCTCCATCTTTTTATTTTCAGTCATATGCTCTTCGTTGGCATAACGAGATAATTGAGTAAACTGACTATTGTACTCAGTCACTGTCATGCTTCTCTGCTTGAGGTCATCAAACTCCCTTTTCTTGATCTTCATAATGCTTCTGGGAATATGCGCCCCACGAAAACCTTCTTTAAATTCTTCCCAGGTGATGTTATTTTCATTGGGGTGCATGTGTAGAAAATTTTCCCACCATGATGCAGCTGCTCCAGTGAGGTAGTGAGGTGCATAAAGTACCTTCTCACGGTCCGAACATTGTGCAATAATTAATTTCCTTTCAATGTCTCGAAGCCAATCATCGGCCTCGAGAGGTCTATCAGTGTGAGAGAATGTTGGGGGACGTGTCTTTTGTAGTTCAGACAATTTGGAATGCTGCTGGTATGGTTCACGGTGATTTCCCATATTGATAACATGGTTCATCATTTCTTGATGCTGCTGCTGGCTTTGCTCATAAAGGCGGCATACTTGAGAAAATGTTGCTTCACTACCTTGCTGACTTGACTGCCCCAGTGTGAAATTGTTGCTTGTCTGGGTACCATAATTTTCTTCCGGCGGACTTGGCATGGAACGAGTCCAGGGACGAGGCATTTTCCACTCTGGGGTATTTTTGCAGAACTTATGAGAAAAATAAAACCAAGTGGCAAAATGAATAATTTTGCAAAGGCGGAATTTTTAAAGACTCCAAGAGTTTTCAAGAAAAAAATACTTGATTGCGCATGGAGAAGGACCGCTCAGTACATATCTTACACGCGAGTCGTAATTATACAATACATCACTCAGGATGTGCGTACACATTCCTGACATGTTATTTAGGCTAGTGCACTTCTCCGAGTTCCTACATGATGCGCACACAAACTACTTCTCACCAAATCTATGTACATATAAACATATCATACAAGCTGGCACATCGCACGTCTGCTAGGCGCACTCAGTCGGAGATGGTGAAAACTTCCCTCGGCCTGCCGAGGGTAAGACCCAGTGGTGCAGGAGACTCAACCTCCTCCTCACTAATAGTCTCCAGGCACGAAGTACTGCATTGAGGAGTTGGTGCGGGTGCGGTAGGTGGTGCAACTCTGACTGGAGTAGGAGCAATGACTTGGCCAAACTCCTCAGTGGTAGGAAGGCGGCGAGCGGTGGCTAGGATGGCAGGTGCATAGGATGCTGAGGACGAGACGTAAGTTAGTGGTGGTGCTGTATGGAGGAGCTCCCTCCTGTTTGCGGAACAACCCTGTACGAAGTCCATACGAGCAGCCACAAAGTCGTCCACGAGGTTATCAAAAGCTGCCTCAAGAGCTTTGAGATACTCAACAAGCATCTCAATAGCCTCATCTCTCTCTCCCCTAGCGCAAGCGAATGCAAAGTGACATGTGTAAGGCACGTGGCATGGGAGGTAGCGGTAGCGGCGAGTCTTCATCGAAGGGAGTGCATCCCGGAGATGAGCTATCGCCTCACGGGCAGCCATCTGCATGGCATGCCTCTCCATAGGCATGGCCCTTCCCACAAAACGGAAGCGACGTGACTCAGAATGTCCTCCCTTGAAGTGCACCACGGCCTGGTGCATAGACACGCTGTTGTTGATCTTGTGCTGGTAGAGTGTGAACTCTGGACGAGCCGATGGCCCGATTGCGAGCTTGGTGATGGAGACGAGAAGCTTGATAAACCCCTCAGGCACATTGGCGAACACCTGTGACTCGCAGTCGTTGCCAGCCATCTACAAAAGTAGACAAAAATTCTGGATAGTCAAATCATAAATTTATGATGACCAACAGAAAATTGCTACGTTTGCAAAATGTTAAACTAGCACTTATTACGCTAATAACCGATTAGCGATCGCACCTAGTGGCTTCCTACAGTCAGCCTGGCTCTGATACCAAGGTTGTCAGGACCGGTTTTCCAATAAAACATTTATTGAGAAACCGCCCCTTTTATCGGACCAGTATAGAAGAATCCTTCTTACTGGTAGAAAAATCCTTGATACAGAAATCCAGAAGTACTAAATATTATACAGGGTTGAGCTGAGACTGCTCAACAATTTATTACAAGCACGCCGATATAACACATAAAGGCGGGTATGACACAAAGGGTATGGTGGCATAACTACTGACTCGCAATAAAAGTGGTGGTGGATATGTCACGGTGAAGTGGGTGACATGACTCCTAAATCTTACAACTCATCGAGCATCGGAGTGAGGCTCGATGACTTTTATTCTGGGTAGCGGAAGCGTATATAATACAAGTGACCAATTCCAGGATCGCACGAGACTGACTGGGACTCCTCTAGGCGTCGGACTCGCTATCGAACTCTTCATCCATAAGATGGCCTTCGTCAACATCTGGCCAAATCAACAAGCCAGGTGAGTATTTTGAATGTACTCGCAAGACAGTTTGGACATAAGATATAACAAATGCAGACATGATGTACATGAGCAGATTAGTAATGCGCACTCAGACAATAAAATTGCACTGCATGATAAATAAAAAGGAAGTCAGGCGGTAGTCCTCCCGAAATCCCAATAAAATAACTGAAGACCGATCGGGTGTCTGAAGCGACGCCTCGAAAGGTAAAAATAAATTAACAATGCCGCAGCGGGCGTCAGGGCGACACCACATAAAGGGCTCATATTGGCATATAAACGACAGTGCATGCCACAGTCAGACGTCTAAGCGACATCTCAAAAAGGGCTTATATCAAAAGTAAATAGTAAGAGTGCCACAGTCGGACGTCTGAGCGACATCACATAAAGGGCTTATATCAAAAGTAAATAACAAGAGTGCCACAGTCGGACGTCTGAGCGACATCACATAAAGGGATTATATCAAAAGTAAATAGCAAGAGTGCCACAGTCGGACGTCTGAGCGACATCACATAAAGCGCTTATATCAAAAGTAAATAACAAGAGTGCCAC